>NC_034411.1:67788399-67879883 GCF_002078875.1 Numida meleagris
GGGTGGAAAAACAAACCAAAATCAGACTTTAAGAATTTTATTAATTTTTAACTGTTTTATGGGGACTTCCTGTGCAAGCACTGATTGAAATTGGAAAGTGGCATGTGTCCATTTTATTTCAGTGGGAGTTTGATCAAATTTTTTTAGTAGTTTGTTTATAAAGTAATTTGTAATCTGGTTACAATACAGGTAATACTTTGACCTAAAATGTCAAATTTGGACTCCTGAAATGGTCAGTACACCATAGGAGTTCTACATCTTCCTTTCTTTTTCTTTTCTTTTTTTCTTTCTTTTTTTTTTTTCCTGAGTTATGGCATGAGACATGTTACACAGCCAAAACACAGGAGGAATATGCTGAATGCAATGGCAAGAATCTGTTAGCATGCACTGCTGGTAGCTACTGTTTCAGACTTTCCCAGAGAGGTACCAAATGAGATTCAGTACCCAGTCAAATTCACTTGATACTTCCAGCCATTTGTAAAACAAGAACACTTGCACATTGTATACTGTAGCTACAACTGAAGGATTAAAATGTAAAGAAATGTAATTCTTTTGTATTTTACAAATCACCTGCCAGAATAACCTCTGCTTACTGAGACATAAGGAAGGTGAGTTTACAGTTTGCTACGTCTTCTCCGAACAATTCCAAATGTAATATAACAAGAACATAATTCTAAAGCGCGCTTTACTACCAGTAGGTGTAAATACAGTGATACTTTTATTTCCTATTCAAATTCATTATTTTAATCCCTGTCAGATTCATATTTGTGGTAGTAACGTACCCTGCATGGCAAGTGCTGAGAAAACATTTATAGAAAGCCTTGCCAAAGAAGTCTGACTATATAGACTACAGTGACTTTACTGTTGGGGCTCGTCATGTGTTTATGGAAAAAAAAGGCACTAGTTAAGCATGTCTGATTTGTAGATTTTGTTGCTCAAATACCCAAGTTACTTAATGACTCTAATACATTAGGTAGAGTAGCACAGCAGTTCTATTGATATGCTGGCAAAGAAGCAAACATGACCAGTCTTTACCATCTGTTTATAATGCTATATAAAGAAGACCTTACTGGTTACCATGGAAACCAGCATTTCCAAAACCACAAGTGTTTGCTTAAATTCTCTAGCTTTCTAAAGTCTTGTCTTTTCTAAAGGAGAAAGAGTAGGAAATCTCTAAAGTTCTCCAGTGATCCTTTTTTTTTGTAACAATTGCTTTGCTTTAATATGCTTTCAGCATTTTTGCACTGTATCTTGTTTCATTACTTCATAAATTTAAAGAGTGGCATTTGTAACTTAATGACTTCATTTGATGCTTAGCAATGGTCCAGGAAAAGGAGGCAGATACTTGTTGTGAGTCGTGTTTATCTTTGTAAAAGGAGTTTTTCCCATTCAGGCAAACTATCCTGACTGTGGTATTGACACCGTGGAGTGAACCTACAGAATTTGGGTAAAGGTTAAATTAGGAATTTTTATTAAAGAATTTAAAAAAAAAAAAAAATCAACGACCACAGTTGCCCACTTGGGTCTCACTGAAAAGTGACCTCTAGAATGAGTAATCTGGAGAAAAACATGTAATTAAGATAATACTAGTTAAGAGTTATGGTCGGGGTTTGTCTGTATTCTCCGCTGTTGGCTTAAAATTAATTTTCAGTTAAAAAAATAAAGAGGCCCTACATATGTGGCATTTGGAAAAATAAACATTTACTATAGTATCTCAGAATATTTATATTTCTCCCCTTTTGTAACTGCATGCACATATTGCTGCCTGGCATTCTGTCTTAGTTCTCTACAGTGTTTAAGTTGTTTTTGTGGTTGTTGTTCTGCCTCCGTCCGAGCTTATGAAAGGCTTTTACTGTGTATAACCACTTAACTTCAGTAGGTAGTGACAAATATAAAGCCTTTAGAAAAGGTGCTGCAGTCAGACTATTGGTGCCGGCTGGTTTTCAACCACTTAAAACAACTTCTGTTTCTTTTTATTTAAAAGGAAGATCTGTATTTACAGGGTTCTTGGTGTATTTGGATTAAGCTACTTGGAGTAAGTGAAAAAAAATCCTTTGAAACACAGATCTTGAACGTCTTCACTGCTACTGAAGAGCTGTCTGTTTTTAGAGAATGCGTATCTGTAATCCATCTGAATAGTACTGAAGATTGGTTACGTTGTTATTTAGAAATATTGCTGAGTACAAAAGCTTAAAAGAACTTTTTGGTTCATTCTGTAATGGTAATGCGTGTCCCAACATTTTTGTCGTTTTATATTTCGTACATTTGTAAAATACATTGTGAGCGTTTTCATTGTGAGATAATGGCCAGGAGCTGATCTATTTCATTGTTGTGTTTCCCTAGCACAATACAAAATACATCTTTATGACAGGCTTTACTGTTACAATATTGCCACAGTGACACTGGACCTCCAGAGGTGTCTGAAATCGTTAGCCTTGTGAAGCTAATGATATTTCTGTCATTCACAGAACTCTTCCAAAATATTTGTATTCCTTTCACTTAGCAGAATATTCTTGCATCTCAGAGCCTGTTTTCAAAAAGGTAGCCTTGTGCTTGAGTAGACTTGTTGATATTGGTTCGCAGTGGGGTGCTATACCTCCCACTGAGTTTAAATAAAGTAAATATTGACAGAGAAATCAGACACACAAAAATTAGGCTTCTGTCTAAGTATTTGTGGTTAGAAAAATAGGGGTGCCAGACCTGCAAGCAACTGCTGGTCAGAGTAATTGCACTCAGACACTGACTGCATTTTTTGGTATTAGCTTGCCTGTTATCCACATCACATTCCAAGATGAAGCCAAACACTGACCAGGAAAACCAGCAAAGGTTGGCAGTTGGCTTAAAAATACTTTTTTTTTTTCCCGGTGGTGTCTTAATGTCAACCTAAGGTACTCCTTTTGCCTGCCTCTAACACTCAACTGATGGGGGGAAGGTAATATTATTATAACAAATCTATAATTAAAAATTTTTGTGCATAATTACTATCTTTGAGATAATGTGTGATTATAGCTGCCTGTTATTTTTATTGTAGGGTCTCTTTTTTTCAGTGTTTATAGTAGGTTGTTTTCTGATCTTAAATGACCATGCAACCTAAAGCAAGCTCTCTTGAAACTTTAGTTAACCTGGTGCTATATTTTTTCAACTCATGAAAAAATCTAGTTGTCTTCCTCTCACCTTGTAAATCACTTTCCCCTTGGTGCACAGCTGCTCATAAATTTTGTGTAAGATTAGGAGCACAGAACTGTTTGTTTTTTGTTTGTTGGTTTTTAACAGGAACTCCTCCCATTGATCTTTGGGGGTAATCTTTGTAAATGAAGTCAATATATCAGAAACTGTAAAAAAAAAAAGTACACAAGTAGGTTATCATGGTCATGATTCTTGTTAACTTCTGGCTTTGGGAAGTCCAGTAACTCCAGTAGCAGTGGATGGCAGACTGATACTTATGTCTGAATGAGGTTCTAAAGGCTCCAAAAAAAAAAAATCATCTTTTAACAATTCAAATGATGTATTAATTTCTAGGAGCTATAAATGTTCAAAGATAGTGAATTGCCAGTTAGCCATTGTCAAGTATCAGTATTTGTTTTACACTTGCCCCCCAAACCTGTAGCTTTTAAAATTGATTTTTTTGATGGCATTTGATTTTTTGAGCCTTTACCCATTTGAATCTCCACAAATTTATTTAACGTTTTGATTTTTAGAGTCTTCAAGAAGGTTCCATCTTTTGTGATCTCTGCTGTGTTTAAAAAGGTGTTGGATTTTTTTTTTTTTTTTTTTTTGAAAGTACTACGGTGTATAGGATATATACTGAAGCCAGAAGAAATAGGTGTAAGTAACAGCTCCAGAAGGAATTATAGAACATCCTGAGCTGGAAGGGACCCACACGGATCATTGAGTCCAACTCCAGCTTAAACACCTACATTTCCTATAAGCTGCAATTTTAATATATGTTGAATGTTCTTTAGTCAGTCTCTCCATCTGTAACCAGGAGCAAGCTACAGAAACTTGCATTTCTTCGTCTGCAGACTGACGCTCTTCAACATCTTTATCAACCTAGTCGGTGGGATTGAGTGCACCCTCGGCGTGTTTGCTGATAATATGAAGATGAGTGGTGCGGTTGATAAAATAGAAGGAAGGGGTGCCGTCCAAATAGACCTGGACAAGCTTGAAAAGTAGGCCCATGTGTGCATGATGAGGTTCAGTTAGGCCAAGTGCAAGGTGTTGCACCAGGGTAAGGGTAATCCCAGATGCGTGTACAAACTGGAAGAAGAACTCATGGAGAGCAGCCCTACCGAGAAGGACTTGGGGGTCCTGGTGGATCAAAAGCTTGATGAGAGACAGCAGTGTGTGCTTGCAGCCTGGAAAGCCAACTATATCCTGGGCTGCATCACAAGAGGAGTGGCCAGAAGGGCGAGGGAGGGAGTTGTCTCCCTCTGCTCTGCCCTTGTGAGGCCCTAGCTGCAATACTGCATCCAGGTCTGGGGACCTCAACACAAGAAAGACATGGAGCTGTTAGAGTGGATCCAGAGGAGGGTCATGAAGGTGATAACACAGCTAGACCACCTCTCCTAAGGAGGAAGGTGGAGGGAGATGGGCTTTTTCAGTTTGGAGAAGAGAAGGCCCTGGGAGACTTATAACTACTTCCAGTACTTAAAGGGAGCATATAAGCAGGAGGGGGACAGACTTTTTCAATGATCTGATAATGATAGGACAAGGGAGAGTGGTTTTGAACAAAAAGAGGGGAAATTTAGAGTAGACATTTAGAAAGAAACTTTACTCAGAGGGCGGCGAGGCGCTGGCACAGGCTGCCCAGGGAAGTTGTGAGTGCCCCATCCCTGGAGGCACTCAAGGCCAGGTTGCATGGGGCCCTGGGCAGCCTGAGCTGGGGGGTGGCAGCCCTGCCTGCGACAGGGGCTTGGAACTGGATGAGCTTTAAGGTCTCTTCCAACCCAAGCCATTCTATGATAACTGTGCTCAAAACGTGGCACGATAAGGCTGATGCCCTTCTACAGACTGGCTTTAGATGTTGCAATAGACATGTATTTTTAGTGTGTTTGAAGATACGTTGTGTAGAGGGATATTTAATATATGCTTGAAACTTCAATAGGTGAAAATAAGTCACTATAGGCTGCTATTAACATACGTGAAATATATAATTAAATACTGTATGCCTGTTTGAGTGTGGTCATATGGCCAATCATGTGATTCAAATAAGTGCATCTATAGTAGTGTGGTTTAGCATCTGTTAAGAAAATGAATATATCAGGAGAGTTTTCTCTTATTTACTCCTGACTAGTCATTAATAAAACAAATTGGATAAAAGCCCTGAGGCTAGTAGAGCTCTTACATTTCTAATAAAGTAGCCAATATTCTCACCAAATAGCCCTGTCACTTACTTCTAGCACTAGATATAGAATCATCAGTTATAATTAATTTTGAAAAAATGTTTTTTTTTCAAATGTAGTTGCACCTGTAACCATGTGTACATCCTGATAATCTTTCTGTCTTGAAAAAAATAAGTGTTACTTTCCCTGGATGTTACAGATTTAAAACGGTGTTTATATTGTCACGTCTGAGATTGTCAGGTAGAATTGAGGTGTTTCTTTTTCAGAACAGTTTTCCTTTCAGCCTAATACTAGCCTGTGTTTTTCAAAGACATTATCCCAGGTTTATAAATCTTTTTCATCAGCATAATTGATTTTGGTTGTTACAGTCCTTTTCCAGTTGTTTTCTATTAGTGCTGTGTAAACAGGTGATTTTTTTCCCCTTTTGTTCAATGTCTGTGTGGGGGAGGCTGAGGAATAGCTGCTCAGCACCCAGTATCTTTCCCTGGTTTTCATCCCCATGTTGATAAACAGAGCTTGTGCGTGACCCAAACCAAATTGAACAATCCTGTCAGTGGGACACCATCAGTAAAATGTGTGGAAAGGGCAAAATCACCAAAAGAGAGCAGAAGAACAGCCATTTGTTCATTTACCCCCTAGCCATCAGGGCAGTGTTTGGAGTACCCACCTGGGCTGTGGGAGAAGGTCATCCTGGGGGCCTGCTGGGTAGCTAATGGCAGGGCTGCAAACCTAGCTGCACCTTTTTGCATTGGCAATGAGCAGAACATTTGGGAGACAGAAAAAATGTTTGACCGAATGTTTAACAGCTCTCTTTCTGACCAATTTAAGATACCTTATCACATCTGTTTTAATTAGATCTTTTTTTCCTGTGCTCTTAGTGATAAAATTAAAACTAGCACTCCCGCACTTGGGTTTTATCTCTTCTACTATATCCACATTCATTTAGTTGACTTCATAATTGGCTGTGGCTCTTTTTCCCTCCCATATTTCACCCACCTCTGGGTGGGTACAGTCACCACTGTATTTTCCGTGTTTCTTATAGTTTAAATTCCAGGTTTAATTTAATGAAAAAAATGGTAAGAACATTATTTGTCTGAGGACCTGCTGTAATGCAAATAATTTTAAATTCTTTGCAGTATTTAATCAATATTGTTCAAAAGTAGGAGTGGTGCTTACAGTCAATACTCTGTTTGTTACTTATTTATCTGTAGAAATGTAAATTAATGCAGGAGTTGAGCCTGACACTTACTGGAGGTTAGTATTTTGACTGCAGAATGTACTGAAATGGCTGCACATATGGAAAAATACACAAAGCACTAAGGGAAATGCTCATGTTTGCTTGATTTATTCTCTGCAGCAGTCGGACTCTGGTAGTGGGAGGTGTAATTTGCAGCACATTAGCCATTAGCCAGTGTCATTGCTTGAGTGGGTGGTGTGAGTCTCTTGTGCCTGTACAGTGTCACACTGCGCATGTTTCAGAGCTGGGCTCTTTTCCCCTGTGCTTAGAGATTATTTTTTTCGTTAACAGTGCTCTGTTTAAAACTGTGAATCTGCATTTTCAGATAGGTTATTCTGTCACACGGATAATATCTAGAGTAAATGCTCACTCCGCGGTTCCCCCAAAATTCTTAATGTTTTGTAAAACTGGATTGTTGCAGTGCTTGACTTACCACTTTTTTTTATATGAGGTCCCCCGAAGATGTAATATGTTATTTGCAAGATAGCCAGCCTGTAACTCCACAGCAAGCAAAATTACACTCCTGTTTTTTGTTGGTTTTTTTTTTGGGGGGGGGTACGCTGTGCATGTACATGAACGCTCGTGTTCAGCAGAGGTTTTCCAAAAGAGTCTGAGCTTGAAGCATCTTTTTTTTTGTGTGCACAATTTCACTTGGGTTGCTTTTAGTTCACTTTTTCCCCTAGAGGCACCTGTCTCCTGCCACATACCCATCAAGACTAATTGCACCATCTGGAAGACTTTTGTGTAGCTGTTACTTGTGCAGAATATCTCTTGGGAGATTGATTCTGAATGTGAATGTGACCCCTGAAGCCATGTCAAGTAGCTGCAGTAGTTTCCAGCCTCCAAAGGATGATCACCGTAGGCTTTATTTGTTTCAAGTCTCATGCGGTTTGCTTTAGTACGGATATGTTACATGTCAGTAACACAGCTTCAGTCATGTTTTGAAGGGAATTAGACTTTGAATATGGGTCTGGTAATTCATAGAAAATTCTGTCTAAAATTGCATCCAAACCATATGGATTTGGATTTAGTCTATATGAATAGGTGTAGAAATGACAGACATGTTGCTCCTTACTATTACACTACGTAATTTTTATGTCCCATTCTTCCCCCACCCACATCTGCAGTTCTCATTAATAACATTCTGCTACGAATGTGAGGCGTTCTTGCGAGCATGGTTGCAACTCCCCAGAACGGCTCTGAAATGATTGTTTTTCTTATTGCTGTGAATCCATTCAAGTATTTTCAGTACAGGTAATTTTCTCTCATTCTTCACTTAGGCCTTATTAAGTTGAAAGCACTGCAGCACTTCATTTCCACTGGTGTCTCTCTGGGCAGTGCCTTGTTTAATGGTTGTTGCTTTAAAATCTTGTGGTGGTCTGGACAGTTTTCTTCTTTCTTTAATAATGTGTTTTGGAAAACCATGGAGCACTGAGCATGGAAAACCAAAGCATTCCGACTTACTTAAAGTATCAGCAAAATTTGTTATATTTTGTAGGGAAAAAAAAAAACACACAAAAAAGAAGAAAAGGCTGCTTGTTTCTCATGGGATCCTGCATATATTATGTCAGGCACTCTAGTTTTACCAGTATATGTACATGGGTAAAAAAAATATATGTATAATTATAATTGTTTTCCTGAAACCACTTTTTTTTTTTTCTAATGATGGAATTGTAGTAAGTGTTGAGAAAATATGAGGACTCTATTTGTACTTAGTTGCATCAGCTGTGTAACTTGCTTGCTTGTAAGTAATGTGGTCAGCTGAAGCTCAAGCTGGAGAAGTGCTTATACCACCGCAAACAATCGTGACTTCTGTCTACAGGATATATGTGTAATATATATATATAATTCATTATATGTATTTTCTGTTTTTTTTCTTCTGAGTCATTTAATGTTTGTTGTGGCTGTGACTTTGGAAATCTATAGAATTTTAGAAGTTTAACTGTTTTGGCTGTACTCTGTTAAATATATATTTGAGTATGGTAAGAAAAGCTATTCCTTTGCGTACTTAAGAAGAATGAAGGTGTGTAAGGTGTAAATTCACAGGATGCTAATGGCAAGTAGCTTTCTCCTCCTCTTTAAAATCCCTCCCCATACATGCCCAGTGAGCAAAGCGAAGTTGTACGTTGCAGTACTGCTCTGTCTTTTCTTAGGAACTGATGTGAGCCGTGTAAGCTTTCCTGGCTTTCAGTGGTTGGGAAGCATTGCGTGAATGGTTTACAAAAAGAAATCATTGTCTACTCTGGGAAGTTGTACAGCATCTTCCTTTCAGCAGTTGTTACGCTGCTGTATTCAGTTGTTTAAAGGATCTTTGTGGATGGAAGAAGTGAGAGCTGATGGCTGTGATGTGGCTTTTCCTAGAAGGTTGAGTCTTGTGTTAAATACTGATGTCTGTGCTGAATTTAGTCTTCCACTGAAATATTGATTACCCACATTCTCCTAATTTACAGAAACATTTCGATTAGTTTCTGATTTACCATCATAAGGTAGCAAGGCAATGTGTTCATACAATCACAGGATATCCGAAGTTGGAAGGGACCCACAAGGATCACCGAGTCCAACCCCAGGCTCCACACAGCACCACCCAAAATCAAACCCTATGTCTGAGAGCATTGTCCCTGCACTCCTTGAACTTCGGCAGCTCAGGGCCGTGCCCACTGCCCTGGGCAGCCTGTTCCATGCTTACCACCCTCTGGTGCAGAACCTTTCCCTAACCCCCAGCTGCCCCTCCCCTGACACAGCTCCATGCCGTTCCCTTGGGCCCTGTCGCTGTCGCAGAGAGCAGGGCTCAACGCTGCCCCTCCGCTCCCTGTGAGGAGCTGCAGCCGCCATGAGGCCTCCCCTCAGCTCCTCTCTGCTCTGGGCTGAGCAAACCCAGGGACCTCAGCTGCCCTTCACACACCTTACCCACTAGACCTTTCACCGTCTTTACAGTTGTGTGAATTGCTATTTTCATTTTACTGGTCTATTAAGAGGCTAACATGGAATTGCATTATTGCAGATTAAGACTGGTGGCTGATGCTTGCACCTGGCCATGTTTCAGCTGTGACTGTTGTCATGGTTTTGTGATTTTCGGTTGTTAATATTCCACATCATAACATCATGTAGTGGATATACCTGGTTCTCAGAAGAGAAGGACTACTACAGTCCCCACGGCACTTTGCTCCTCTGTTACCATTTTCCAGCCAGAGGGAAAAGATAAAAGCTCACAGTATAAAAACTTGCAGATCATGAGACCTCGTCCCTTTTTCCGCCGTCTCTCGTCTTGGCAGCACCTCGCTCTCCAGCCGTCTTATTGTCGGTAGTAGAGTAAGGCCTACCTTGATTTTGGGACATTCTCTCTCTCTGTATTGGATTTATCAGCTTAAATTGTAATTATATTGTATTATAGTGTGTTGTTTGGCATTCCGATATCTTATTTAGTAAATTAGTTTGTTTTTCCTCAAATTGTTGCCACTGTTCTTTGCCCTCAGGGCCATCTCCTTACCCTTTTCCCCTTTTCCCTTTTCCTGGGGCGTGGGCCCGTGGGTCTCCCGTCCCCTTTGTCACAGAATCAGGCCTAACACCCGTAAACCGTTGACAACTGTAAATGTTGGGCATCCACTTGGTTCTTAAAACTCAGTTGAACAAAACTCTGTAGCTGTCTCAAGCCATAGCCATGTGCATTCCCTCTGGGAAGCCTTCCCTCACACCACGGCTGTGCGTGGTGCTGCGAGTATGGCCATGTGGGGCTGGGCTCAGCCAGCACCAGCCACCTGGGCCAGCTTGTTCTCCTCTGAGCTTATGGAGGCATGTGGTCTGCTCTGTCACAGCAGGAATAGTTAGGAAGACTTGACAAAAGAAGTAAAGTGGTTATCTGCAGTAGCACATGAACTTTCATGTGGAAGGATATTTAAATTACATTTTGTTTTAATGTTTATACGTCTGCGTAAGTGAAATAGTATACTGAAGATATTATTGTGTTGTGAAGTGGTGTAGATGTAATGAAAAAAAAAATGTAAATGGACCTTTCGCTTGCATGCAGTGTTTACTTCATTCAAATGCACTTCCAAGGTAGACATCCTAACCTTTCAGTTAGCTGCTTTAAAGACTCGTCTGGATTGATTTCCTTCAGTGATTAGGGCTAAAATCACACAGTAGAACAAAATGAGTTGGAGCTCTTAGTAATCTGTGATGTAATTCTTATCTATTTAGCAAATATTTAAATTATATTGGAGATAAGGGCTCTTTCTGGAAAGCAGTTTACACATTTAATAGCATCTGGGATATTTTATCCTTTCTTTATTTGGCCTTACTGATGATCATAGGAAGCAACTTTGACAAGGATGGGAAGAATATAACTTGAGACACTGGACACTGTGGTCAAAAAGGAAAGCAAGATTGCTTTAAAATAAGCTGAATTCTGAAATGATGCATGTAAGTGGTCATTTGGAATTGCTTTCAACAGATGTTTTTGGGAGCAAACACTATGGGCTTCCTTCTAACCCCAAATTTAAAGGTGCAGCATCTGAAACAGTTCCTTTGTTTAGAACAGTGTCTCTCTACTTCATTTATCTTTTATTATTTTGACTTTTTTTTTTACTGTTTTCATCAGCATCTACAAAGTCTATCCCTGAAAAACTTGGACATTATTTTGATATGCTCATTTTGTGACATCATATGAAGTACAGGACGTGTGCTACTCTTTGGAAATAAACAACATTTAATGCTGAATGCTCACTTCGTTCTGTGATAGTAATATTTCATAGTAAGTTAGTGGGTGACAAGTGAAGGGTGACAAAAGTTTGTGATTAATAATTACAGCTTATTTTCATGCAAATGTGGATATTAAAGACTTAGAGAAACGATGGTAGCTTGAGATCTGAGTATTTCTTTTCTGTTTTGGTATTAGCAGTGAAAATGGATTGTGAATAAATGTGCTTTTTTTCCCTTTTTTTTTTTTTTTTTGCAGGGGTTTTGTGTACGATAGCCGAAATAATTTACAGATGCGAGGTTTGGTCGTATTGCTTATTTCTAAAGCTGCTGGACCCAGCACAGCAGAGCTCTCTTTCCAGCACAACATGGTCAGTGGGATTTATTCCAGGTACGTGGTAACTTTCTTTAGCAAGATACACACAGATGCATTTGATTGGCAATGTCATGGTGATTTCAGAGTATCTTAGTGGCCTGCTCAGCTGTTAAGGAAAAATCAATACTTGCCTAATTACAAATCCTTGTTCCACAGGGTTATTATAAGCTTTCCATGGTGAAAGCCATTTCCTACCACTTGTATAGCTCGTATAATATCCAAGCCTAAGTCTTAACTAACATTTTTGGGTACAGTTAAATTAAAAAGATTTGAATCAAGTTAGGTATTTGAAAGTTTGTGTTAAGAGGTACTGAGAACCAAATATATACATACATTAATTGAGTGGGATTTTTTTGAGTTACTCAGATGTAATTTAGGTACACCCACTTACTAGAAGTGTCAGTCAAATTGACAGTCTTGTGGAATACCGGTTTGTTTCACTGAGCAAATCATTTTTACTACAGCCACTTTGAAGGATATTTTCCCCCAACACTACGGTGTAGAATAAAATTCCTTACCTCCCACATGTGAGCTGAATTACTGAGACTGTCACTAAGGCACCTCAGGCTCTCACTGATACAATCTGGCTTCATCCAGTTCGTAAATATCTTTTTAAGTATTTAAAGTAAATTATTTAGTACTAGAAACAACAGTAATTGGAAATAGTGGTTGCTTTTTTGTGTGTGTGTTTGACAGTTAACTGTTCCATTGAAATAATAAGTGATGTTAATAAGTTCCGGTTGAAAAACTGTAAAATTTAAATTTTTAAAGTCCTTTTGAAGACTTCAGTGCCAAGAGGGTGAGGGAACTCTGTTGTATTTTCAGTTAATTGTGCTTCTGACCTCTGTAACGTATTGCACAAACTTAGTGACATGTTTGTATCCTGATTTTTTTTAAAGGGCACAGATAGTATTTTAAAATTGAAATGACCAAAACAATTAACGTCCTTAAAATATATGTAAAATCTTAAAGCAACAGAATAGAGAAGAAAAATAAATATGAATAGGGAAGGACAGGAATGACATTAAGTAAGAAAAAAGACAGATATAGGAGGCTTGTTAAGGAGGGGCTGTGTTGTCTCTTTAGCTATTTAATTCCATTCTTGTTTGGTTTTGTCCTTAATGTCCCCTTAGGGTTGTAATGTTTTTATATTTATATGCAAATGATGCTGTATGAGAGCATAGTTCTATTTAGTTAATTATGGTACAGAAAATATTTTAGTTGATTTTTTAAATGATTTTGAAAGTTTTCATTAAGTGTGTCTCATAAAAGGAGAGAAAAAGCATTATGTTTTCATAACCAACTTTTTGAGTATGATGATTCTGACTGTGGAGGTAACTTGTGAGCATTTAAAGCTGCCACTGGGAAGGTGACTATTGAAAGTATTCAGTGAGGAGCAAGTAAGACCTTGAATTAATAATGAGCCAGTTGGTGTAAATGGACATCATTGGAGCTATGCCAGTTCAACCAGCTGAAAATCTAGCCTAATAATCTAAGTTTGAGCAAGTCAATAGCTGTTATAATACCTAGTTTAGAGTTAGCAAAGTACTCCAGAAATGAAGCAGCTTTGAGTATATCCACACAGGTTCGCTTAAGGTTCATTACTGTCTGTGAGAGTGATAACTATGGAGTCATTAATTTAAATGAATTTTCAGTGGAAATTTAAATCTGTATCATGGAGCAAATACGGGCAAACTGATGCATACTAGTAGTGCTTTATTTTAGTTTGTGCCATAGTGAGCCAGCTCTTGCCTTCCACTGAAGTCACGCTGGGCTTTGTCTTTGACTTGGAACTCTTTTTTTTTTTTTTTCTCTTTTTAATGATTTTGTGACAGTGTACTTTTCCAAATGCACTCTTCAGTGCCTGTCTTGTTTCTCATTTTGATTTCTGTACTGTATAGAGCAAAGAGAAGTGGCAGCTTGTAAAATCATTAAAGGGCTTTTGTGATTGTTTTATGTATTACAAATAATGTTTTACAAACTGCTTTCTCTTGAGTAAGTACCAAAGGACTTTTTCCCTTAGTACATTTTTGTCTGCTGTCTTGGTTACAGTGTAGATATATATGATGTGTGTATTAGAGTTGTATAGCAAAGGCAAAGTATATTCCTCAGCGATATGCAGTGAAGAAACGTGCTTAGTCCTTTAATGTTTATATACTGCTCCAGCTTTGAAAGTATTTTTTGGAAATTGATTCTTACAGAGTTTCATCTCAGCTGTAAACTATACAGCCCTTTCTGTTACCATGCCATATAATTACTTCATCTTTACTTATAATATTGCGCTGGAAATATTATTTCTGGCACTGTAACGAGCATCTTCATTGCCTGATACTTATGTGCTGTGAATGTTGCATTGTGGACTATTAGCTGGGATATGGCTTACTTGATTTTAGGGTACTTAGTAGGGTTTAATTGCATTTCGGAAATCTGAGCATGAGTTAAGTTCTAGTACTTGTCAGTGGTTGCAGCAGTCCAATCTTTCTGTTCTCACTGTTTATGTTGGAGTTGGCTCTTGTGCTCTCTTGAAATCTTCTGTCCCACAGTGGGTAGCCAGGTTACATCAGTCTGTTGTATCTGGTTGTATCACATTTGTTGTATCGCAAAAAAAAAAAAAAAAAAAAAAAAAAAAAGGAAGGCTTTTCATTTTCATTTTGTGATGAGACATGTTCTGCATAACTTTCTTTCCCTACTTGATATCTTCAATCACAATATAAATGAGGAATGCAGTAATCATAATTAAAATTTAAGGACACTAAATTTGGAACAGCCAAAATTTTTTTATCCTATTCTCCCAATCTCTAGAAGTGTCAATGACCCAAATGCACAAAAATAGATTAGCTAGCTGCATAGCTTGCATCTGTTTTTACTGGTACACAATGGAACAAAACTGGTGCCTGCTACTAGAGAGCAATCTTTTTCCAGAATAATGAGGATTACAATTTAGGTAGTTAAAGGAACAGAGCTGGTGTAGTGATATGATGCTGCCTATGGCCGGCACTGCTTCCAGCTTGGCACTTCATAATTTGCAGATGTGAACTGTCCAGGTTCAGCTGGGGCAGAATTGCAGGCTATTGTGCACAGAGATATCATAGTAACTGCTGGTTACCTTACGAGTCATGCAGAAGATAAACAGGGAAGTGTAATAAGTGTCTGCTTGGCGTGCTTTCCTCTGTACTGCCACCTCCCTGTCAGGCTGCCAGCAACCCAATTTCATTCCTATTGGCGGGGAAAGGAACCTGACATTACTTCCAGCTCAGCACCAGTGCTCCCAAAAGAGAATGCAGAAAAGAAGTAGCAACATGATAAATAGCCCTATTTCACCTGCTGGACAGATTTCCTAAAATTGAAACTTTCTGTGGTCTCTTACCCTTTAGGTAAGTATTTCCTTGGCTACAGAGCCATAGCAAATGCTATGATGAAGAGCAGTGCTCACTACAAGTTATGCAAGCAGTGTCATGTAAGGGCTGATGTCATTGCCCATACTCAAGCAAGGCGTCATCTGTTATTCACTTGAATCTCTTCTGTGTTCCTTCTCTGCTGAAGAGAACACAGAACACATGTTTACATTTAGGCAGAATCTAGCTAATTGTAATTTATCATGCTTATAGTATCAGAGAACACCTTAGATGCGATGCTGCAGCCTAGAGCTGTATAAGGGCTTTGAGACCCATTTCCAAACTTGTGATTATGTTAGAGACAAATGCTGCTCTCTATTGCCTTCTTTTGGAGAAAATCTTCCTTGGATAGTCAAGTATGCAGTTGCTGGTCTTTTGCTGCAAGTTCCAGGATCATATGGTTTCTGAGCACCTATAGCTTTCTGCTTCATAGCTGGAGCTAGATTCAACGACTTAATTACAACTGAAGATACCAAGATGGGCTTGGGCTCTCTTACTATATGTACCCAAAGGGTTATCTTCTGTTGTTGATGTCTGGCACTGGCAGACACCGTTGACTGGGGACTGAGGAATCTCCTTGGCTTTATACTGAGTAACAAATTCCTCATGTAGCCTCTATATTGCAGCTGAAAGTGTAAGTGATGCCAAGGAGCAAACTTAAGCCATTTCTTCAGGTATCAATATCCTTGGCTCTACTACAGCAAGCTATTTTCTTCTCTCTTTCATGTTTTCAAACTTTCTTTTTTTCTTCTTCCTTTAGTGCCAGTTTCTAGAGTACCCTCTAGCACTGATACCAACTGCCTCAGCTCTGCAGATTCCTTTGGACACTTGTCAGAGGTTTTTTTGTTGTTGTTGTTTTCAGCCAAGTCTATCTGTGCATTCACAAGATCAGATCCTATGGACATTGAGAAAGTAAAAAGATCTTTGCTTGTCAAACTCAGCAAGTGTGTGTGTAGAGTGGAACACAGAAAGTACTATTTTACCAAAGAACTTGTGAATGAAGCACTACAGGTTGCTGGATTAGTGCTTTCAATACTAGGCTCTGCCCCTGCCTGTTCTCCCTCAGAGTTATGCACCTGGCCATTACAAGCTGCAGGAATTCATTTCTTGCAAGGCAAACATGCGTTCTTACATGCTTTCACTGCCTAAACTTTTCTCTGAATTCTTCCTGCTGCTTGAAATAGAGGCAGTGAAACTGTAGTGACACTCAGCGTGAACATGTACTCTTTTTCCTGAGTGTTTCAGCAATGAGTTTGGAACCAGCCACTGATGCTGCTTCCAACAAAAACCTATAAAGTGGCAGTTAACAGCAGATACTAGTTCTTGTTATGGTGTTGAGTCCTTCACTCTCCAGGTTCCTATAGAAATTCTTAGTAAGTGCCCTAGACACTTTTTTTCTTTTTTTTTTTCTTTGGACACAACACATACATGCATCACACAGTCTGATTTCACATGTGGTTTGTCATCATGGATATCTCAAGTCATCTTGTCCTCACCATCTCTGAAGGAACGAATCAATATTTGCAACCTAAAAGTCTCTGCGAATTACCAAGTCTTGACCAGAGTGTTTGTTCATCCATTGGTTGCTCTTTCTCTGGAAGTTTCTCCAGTTTCAGGGAAGTTAGGACTCCTACTGCTCTGTCCTTTTGCAGTTCCATGTAGCTTACTTCCAGCTTCTCTTTGCTAGGTATAAAAACAGAAAAACTATCTATACTCAGATTTTCCAGACTAGTGCTATGGGGTGTGCCCAGGCCAACTATGAGAACACAAGTGTAAAGCTCTCATCTGTCGTAGTGACTTCTAATGGGATATCCCCAAGTGTTAGTGGAGATACTAGGAATCTCTTCTGTTTCTCATAGGAGACAGCTCATGCAGCTTTGTCTGATTTTTTTTTTTTTTCTCTAAAACCTATGCCATGTCAGGCATAAGAGTCAATGTCTGCATAAGGTCTGCTTGTCAGAGCAGTCTTTAACAGCTGAGTACATGAAAGGCAATCAGGCTGCTTCCAGGGAATTGAAGCTATGTGAATGATGATGTTACTTGGACTCCTTCAGACTACAAAGGTAAATAAGAAATAGTCCAAGGTGTAGTGGTTATATGCTTACTACAGTTTACTTCTGAAAGCTATGTTCTGCACAGATTTACACGGGTGGACATTGGTTTGTTGACTTATTCCTCTGTCCTGAGCTGCTATTGAACTGGGATTTTATTGTCAAGGGGAAGCCAAAATGGCAATACTCCTCTTTGGGTAATTAGCATCATAGCATTTGAGGTGTGAGCGTCTTCTCTGAAGACTGAGGAAAATAAAAAGTGTTCCACTTTGAGTGATAAACAATAACTGTTATGCATGGATGTGCACCTTGGGCTTTGCGTTCCCTGGGAGCTTTAATTAGTGGTAAATAGCCTCTGTCCTGTCCTTCTGAGTGCAACCAAACGGAAGAGAATTGTGGCTCAGAGGGCTATCGCATCTCTCAAGTGAAGTAGATTACTACAGTAGCCAAGGGCTACTTCTGGTTTAGGAAAAGGTAACTTTTAAGGTAGCTTTTAAGCTTTGCACTGCTCACCGTAAGGTTTTTGGTAGCAAATTCTTTCTACTGTACACGAGCTTAAAAGTCACATTGTTTTTGTCTGTTTTTAAATAATTATTTGTGTTCCACTTGAAATATGGATGCGTTTACATAAACCTATAATGACTTAATCAATAGCCCTATACAAAGAAATCAGATGGACTCACTTTAAAAGGAAGAAAGTGCAAGTCTGTTACAAAACCTCTTCATTAATAAGGTATGGCAAGCACTAGTAAATTTTGGTGAAGACAGATCAGTTGTATTGTTACAATGTAAGTTTTTAGAGGTTTCCTTGATCTGTTTGCTACTAAGTTTTGAAGAAGACTTTTTTCTACCTTGCACAGATGAGCTTTTATCTTCATATTCAAGCCGGGGGAGATTTGTCTGTGAACAAATTCTGTTTGAGATTTACAGCAAAAGACAAAACTTAGATGAAATAAAATCAAAGAATCACCATAAAGATGATGACTTTGTTACCTACAAAAATACAAAGAGCATGAGAGTGTGACTTTTCACCTTTCCTTCAGACTTTTTGCTTCTCTCAGTTCTTCTGAACTATATAGTATATTAACATGGAAGATTGGATTTGACTGTTTCTTACTTTTGTATTTGGAAGTAAATAAATGATGCTTAATTGTATTTTGAATTTCTTTCACCTGGAGAGCACATACAGAATTGCAAGGTTTTGGGTTTTTTCATTGCTACTTGTCTATCAGGAGTGGAAAACAAAATCAGATTTCCCCTGATCTGGTGCAACGCAGTAGGAGTGGCCAAGAACCAGAGTTTGGGAGACCTCATACTGCATTGTGCCTGTCCCCATGAATGATGTAAATCACAACAGAACGTGATTAAAGAAAATAAAAAGCAAGAAATTAGGGTAGTATGGTTAGGTTGAGGTTGGACTTGATGATCTTGAAGGTCTTTTCCAACCTGAGCAATTCCATGATTCTGTAAATGAGAACGTGTATGTAGGAACCCAAAACTCTAAAAAGGTAGAGCTTTTCTTCTTTTTTTTTCTAGTATAAGTATGCAGACTGAGAGTTTTATTGCAGAATAGCTGTTGCACTTTAAATTCATACTGCCTTATTACATACAAGCCCTGGGTCTCAGCTGCAGATATTGCGGAGATTAATCTTATTAATGGAACTGCTAATTGGTGTTTGACTTCTAATTATAGTAACAATAGGCCATAACAATCAATCCTCACCTTTACTGGGGCACATTAGGACTCTTTATCATAAAAATTATTTCCTTTGGGTCTTACTGGTCTTATTCTTATCTTCTGCAAGGCTGGCTCCCAGTGAAGGTGCAGTATCCTGACTACCGTGCTTTTGAAACTTAGCTAATTAGCTGGTAGGGAAAATGCGTGGTCCTAAAATATTCAGTATCTAAGTATTTAAGGAATGTGATGCTCTCGACAAAATTGCTTCTTTGAAAGATAAAGGAGAGAAGCATCTCAAAATATAAGTAGTGATGTCTTTTATAATCTTCAGGAAATGTACAGTTTTGTTTCCCAAACCTTGGTGGCTTTCTCTTAGCTTTTAGTTAGAAGGAATCTAAGTGATTACCTTAAATTATTCTGTTTAGTTTTTGCTCTACAGGATGAACCCTGTGAGATTCTTCATCTCATTTACAAGACGAGTCTCAGGAGATGAAAAGCACATACAACTTGATTACATATTCCTATTGATCATCTTCTACACACAACAATAAGAATAAACTCCAAATACAAATTTAACAATATTACTAATTCATTACAAGCAGTACTTTTCTTCATTAACTTTTTATTGTTTTCAGCATACACAGCATGTACAAATACAGCAATTTTGTGTTGAATAAAAAAAGTTCCTCTCAGCAGAGCGTAGAATAAATCAGAACACACTGCAGTAAAGCTAATCAAAGACTGTGGAGGAATATGGACTCGAAACTTGTTCAAAATAAGTCTGTTTAGCACCAGATAATGGAGCAAGGTGAACTCAATATGAATGCTACAAACGATTTTAATATTCACAGTAGAGACGGCTTACCTTGGAGAAATTACAGTGCTGCCTGCTGTCTGTCCAGGCCACCCTATTTCTGGATCTTTCTCCTCCTACTGCTTGTTAATTGAGTGCTGGATTGCAAGAGTTTGCAGTATAGCATACTGCACTGATGAAATTGTGCAGTGGGTCAGTAGCACCTCTGGGAAAAACAAGTCCTGCTTCACCCTAGTGGGAGATTTTCGAAGAAAGCATAGGGGACCTGTTGATATTAAGACCTAGCACAGCCTTCCTGGGGAATGGCACCCCTGTGTACCAGAGCATTTTACAATTCTGTTTAAGAACTTTTTTGTTTTCTTAATAAATAAGTAAATAAGTTATGTGAAGAGAAACTTCTATCATGTGTGTGCAACCCCATGCTGTGATGAAAACACTGCAACAGCCCTAAGATGGCAGCTGCTTGTCACTCACAACTACTAGTGTGATGCCAATATGACCAGTTGTATCGCAGCAAAGTTCTGAAGTAACTGTATCTTTGTAATTAATTTGTCCTGCAATCCCAGAATGTCTCTTATGCTTTCCCATATGCTAAAATAACAGCTCTCCTCTTCCCATGCCCAACCCATTAACTTCTCCCTTTTCAAATTCTACAGTGCAGTTACAAAATTTCAATACTAATTTCCACAATACTCAGAAAATTGAAAAGTTAGATGTTACAAAGGTCCATGTACCAATTAATTTGTTCTCTTATATGTCTCAGTCAGTACACTGATATAATGTAACTGAAGATATTGCAGAACTTTTCAGCTGATGGTGTGGAATTGAGGGGAAGGTCCTCATACTCCACAAGTTCAATCTAAAGTATACATGGATCTTTGCTGTATTTGGCTATGTATGAGAAATAAGCAGTTTCTCTTGTGGTAACAGATTGTTTCAGAGTGGAGTTTAAGTACAAGTGAGGCTGATTATTAATGAATGATGCTCTCTCAGAAAAGGTTGCCTTTTCTATTTCATGAAGCGGTGCCTATTTCCTTCTACTTGAAATAATGGGATGTTTTGGAACCTGGTCATGTTATATACTAAGGAAATGAATCTTTCTGATCCCTTTACTGTTATCTGGTTTTAAACTTGTGGTAGATTTTCATGTGGAGTTTGACAGCTCTGAGATGCTTATAAATCAAAGTATATTGTTGTAGATATTGATTTTATTTTGCAGGGGAAAGTATGTTCTGGCTTTTGAGTAGAAATTAGCAAATTCTTTAAAATACAATGTTTATTTGCACTGTAAGTTACTTTATTGAATGACTGCTAAGGCCAGTGTAGGTAGGGCATTGTTTTGCTGGACAAAGCTTGGTTGCTTGTATTGCGTTCCAATATAAAAGCAGGTGTATAAGTACATATAGATAGCAGGAACATAGAGAAAACTCAAGGAAAAAAGAGAGAAGTTATCAGTTATTGTAGGACTACAGCCCAAATTGTTTAAGGCTTTAAAACGTTTTCTTTGTCTGGCTATGTCGCCAAAAAAAAAACAGGAAGAGAGGCAAGAGCAGAGTGTCTGTCTACATGTGGTGGATTCTGTGTTTGGTTTTGTTTGTTTTGTTTTCATTTTTTCTTTTTGAAGATGGAAAGAAAGGATTTTAAGTTAAATTCTTGAAGAGAGTGTGAAATAAGAAGTTCTTTATTTCAGAAGCTTATTTTTTCTTCAGTTGGTGACAGATGGGTAGGCAGAAACACCTTGTTTGACTGACTCCCTCTTAAGTCGACACTGGTCGTGTTTATTTCGGTGCATTATTTCAGGGCATCGTGGCGTTATCATTTGGTAGATCTTCATCTTTACAAGCAAAGTGATTTCTATTTAATGTAAGATATATTTGATAAGAGAAAATACTGAGGAAAAATAGCAAAGATTAGTGTTATGGAAAAGACTTGTTAATAAAAAATGAACCATCTTTGCAGAAACATTTTTGATGAGCCTGAGATGATACTTCAGTAGATCAAAATAGAAAATATTAGTCCTTGTTATGTTGTACCTTTGTTATTAGAATAAGAGGAAAGTTAAATTGTTACTTAATAAAAGATTTTAGGAATGTATGGATTGCAAGAATAGCAAGCCTGAATTTGAAGATAATGGTTGCATTCTGAGTTTAAGTTGCTAGAAATATGAATGATGACAATGATCAGTGATTTGAGAAGAGAAATAAGAAGTTAGAAAAATAGGGATAGAGATTTCACGACTGTATTTTAACCATGTTGTATGAGAGGGTGGTTAGGCAGTCAAAAAAGAAATCAGAAAGGCAGATGATGTTTTCTCCTAAGGCTTGCAAGCAGTTGAAAAGTTCTGATTGGCACTGAGGGTATGATTATGGAGTGTATTCAGTGCACGTGAGATTTTGTGAGAGCTTGACTGCCAAACCCTGGAAGTGTATTACAGTATTTGCAGTTGGAGTTTTTAATTTTTCTAAGGACTGGACAAACTTTGGTAAATTTTTGTGGAAAGGGAAGACATAGCCAAAGAAATTATGCATCTAGTATTTCCAGAAAAGGAGGAAAACCTAAGTTTCAGATATTGTACAATATTGTACGTAATTACTGTGTTTCACCAAAACAGTGTTCTGTGGAAAGCTTACTTCAGACTTGTGGCTGAAATTTCAGTCTGGCTTCTGATAACTATGCACTAAAACCAATATAGAAAGTTCATCTAACTTCATATGCTGTTCCAGTCAACTACCTGAATTTTATCAGGAACGTAGTAGTAGCTGCAACCAATAATTGGCCCTGTTTTGTGGACTCAGATAGGAATTCTGCAGAAGTAAGACTTGTTCTTGGAGGTGTTTCATTAATGTATAACTCTCTCTCTCTCCACTAGTACTTACTTGGGGTTGATGTTCTTTGAATTAGTTGATGTCATTTTACCACTTATTAAAATGTGTAGATTGAATTGTTCTGGGATGAAAGGACCAAAGAATGAAAGAACGAGATTTTCAGATTTATAATGAGCAGATGTAAATAAGGTAAAAATAGATGGAAATTGTGCCAGTGGGATAAAGGGAAGTAGTTTTGTTCATCAAAAGACGCATTTTCATAGTCTTGCATTATACTTCTTTTGCATAAAATATATACTACTACTACTACTAAAACTTTGCAGACATCAGTAGCACCAAATGCTTGTACTATACTGATGTGGTCCCAGAAGCAGCAGTCATTGCCTTACTCCTAAAGGTTTATTTTCATTTCCCTGCTGGTGATTCTGTCAACACATCTGCTCCAAGAGGCAAGGGCTCTGAGAAGTCTCCTGTCTCCCTTTGGCTATCTGTCTCTCTCTTTGTACATTGCAGGCAATATGCATCTGCTGCATACTTCTGCTTCGTGAAAAGTGGAAGCGTTCCCTTAGTAAACCATTTAAATATATGGTATTATTGTCTCTATCCAATAAAATTGGAAAGTGCAGGAAGGGAGAGGAGAGCAGGTGTGCTAACCACGGGTTTAATTCCAAAGTAATAACAACACAGTTACGAATGCTCAGAATAGGACAGCTTTCCTTGTTCATATGAGGTATCTGTGGTTGTGCAGTGTAAATTTTTTGTGGGATTTTTTTCGTCTGTGAGTTGGATATTTGTTGATATTTCAGATTATACATTATGATTTTATATAAGCATGATAAAACATTGTAACTACCTGCTAAACTACATTCTGGTAATTCAGGTGACTTTTTTTTTTCCCCAATGCCTTTTTCTTACGCATTTAGACATATGAACCATCCATTCTCTTAACAGGACTGCTCATTTATCAGGTTTTCTTCACTGCATAAAACAGGTTACCTTCTTTTCTCTTGCATAAAAAGATTCAATGTATTTAAAGTGTCATTAGTAGCAGAGCTTTAATGTCAAGGTTACTGCACCTTAACTTCTAGCTACATTGAATGCAATTATAGACAAACTCTTCAGCGATATTTCAGAGAGGCACTTGGAGTGATAAGTTGAAGTGATAAGTCATGCTGGCATTTGCTGGTTGTAGCTGCATAGTTGACAGTACCTGATAATGGGAATTTCTGTTACACTGGTTCAAACTGTCCGCTGTACTTATTGCAAATAAAATTTTATTCATGCTTCAAAGTCTTGGGGGACTGAGAAGCAACAGATACATAGTAAGAGAAAATACGGTCATAAAATTAGAATTGGAATAGTTCAGTTGGAAGGGACTTTCCTGAGTGCTTCAGGGCTAACCAGAAGTTGCAGTCTGTTATTGAGGACATTGTCCAATATCTCTTGAGCCCTGACAGGCACAGGGCATCAGCCACCTCTCTAGGAAGCCTGTTTCAGTGTCTGACCATCCTCGCAGTAAATAAATTTTCCTAATGCCCGATCTGAGCCTCCTCTCATGCAGCTTTGTGCTGTTCCCACTGTTCTCAAGCATTTGCAGCCTCTCCTCACAGGATATGCCTTCCAGTCCCTTTATCAGCTTTGTTGCCCTCCACTAGACACATTCAAAGACCTTAACGTGCTTTTAATGTTGTGGAATCCAGAATAGCATGCAACATTCCATATGAGGCTGCACCACGACTAAAGACAGTTGGAGAGTCACTTCACTTGACTGGCCCAAAATGTGGTTTGTTGAGCCCAAAATGTGGTTTGTTCAGCCCAAAATGTGGTTTGATGCCCTAGCTGCCAAGGCACACTGCTAGCTCATGTTGATAGTAACCAATTTCTTCCATTTATCTGGAAATGCAACCTTATTTCCCTTTGATTATAGTATAGTTAAATGTTTTGGTTAAATAAAGTAGTATTTTTTAATCTGTGATGTGAAATTTTTTATGGAATAGGTGTTGCATGAGATCTAACTGGGGGCTACTTGTGGAGTGCCTGTAGAGTAAGTTAATCCTGGATGGATGAGCATACGGGGTGGTGCCTAGTCATTCCATAGGCAGTCTGACTGACCATGCTGCTGTTGTAAGGGAATTTCCATAACAAAATTCCTGATTTTCTTCATTGCCATGTTCCTTTTGACTTCTGTTTTGGTGGTATCACGGTCATACAATTCACAAATTCCTTAGTTTATGCCTCACCTTTTGAGTGTTTCCTTCAATATACTTTTTCAGTTCTGTGTCTTACTCTCTTTCCTTGCATCATGTATCTTAACATCTAATTTTTTCTGAGATCGTGCTACCATGACTGTTGCTGAAGCTTTTGTTCTCCTCCTATCTTCGCCTTTTTTGGACTCCAGTCCAAAAAAGGGTTACAAAACCTGCAACTCACTCACTTCAGTAAGCCAGAAGAAAGATCCTTTTACTAGCTCACCTTTAAAATTCTTCTTTTGGTTTGATCTTCTTTCATCTGATCAAGTTTAAAAATCTTATTTTTCTCTTTATACTTTTTCCGTATTTCTTTCATATTTTTTGTACAGCTGTTTTAAGGGAGCAGCAGTATTTCTGTTGCTTCAAGATTAGCAACAGCATTGATTGTTGAGTAGAGCTCTTCAGCTTCAGAAACATCACTCTCTCTCCCTTCTTTGGTGGTTTTCATAAAATACCCATTTCATAATAGAAGCGTGTTTCTGTCACAAGAGTAAAAAGGTGTAAAAATACAAAAAGTAAAATTCATTGGGACCACTGGTGAACATGCAGATATATCCAATGCATTTGCATAACATACATAAACTGTGACTTCTGGCAGACGCATTTCCTCTGCAGACTCAGTGGGAAGGTTTTTTTGTCCAGTGCTGAAATTCGGTTGGCTTCACTAGGTGGTCTAGAATGATCTCTGCAGCAGAAGTTAACATCCCTTTGGCAATGAAGAAGTGGATTAATTGGCAGGAGAGGAAAAGTCCTCTCTGGAAAGGCTGAGGGTTGGAATACGAAATAGAACGTCAATCCCCTTAGTCCAGAGGATATCAGAAGACAACTCTGGCTTTCGTGCTTGGGTGCTCTGGCTGTCTGAAGAGGTAATCTGTGTTTTGGCATAGGAGCTGGCTGGCAGCAGGTGCCAGGTTGGAAGGCAGATGTAGATAAGAACAGGAAGAAAGTTTAAAACCAGTTTTAGATGGATTTATCTTTTTTTTTTTTTTTAAGTTTTTTCTTTATTTTGTAAGACATTATTAAATAAGATGTTCTTTCTGTCTTTCAAGCAATTGCAAAACACAAACAATATTTGTTGCATAATCTTACTAAGAAAATATCTAAGTGGGATTCTCAGACCAGAAATGTTATGTTAATGTTTCTCTGAGCTCTCCAGCTATTGAGTAGAGCATTCACTTAAGATGCAACAAGTCTAGGTTTGGCTCCCTCTTATATTTGTAAGGATCTAAATCCTCATCCTTCTTGAGTTTTCTGAAGAATTCTCTGTACAGAGGAATGTACAGTGTCATGGTGTGGAATGGCCAAAGAAGTCATGTTTCACTCCCAGGGTAGGAACTAGAGTTCAGGTGTTTCACCTTACTAACCTATAATCCCCTGGAGATTTTTTCCCACTCTTTTGCCATCTGGCTGAATGAATAATTCAGCATTTTGGACAGAAGAGCTCAGCAGAACTGACCGAGGATTGAGAGGTGCGAGGAGACCCCCATCTTGTGAGCAAGGAAGTGGCCTGATGTGATCTCTGGGTTTCAGACGCTGCTCCTCAGAAGAGGAGCGTGGATTAAAATGCCCGTTCCCTTCACTCAATTCCTACATCTGAGAGCTGTAATTCATTTTGGAAATATCAGTCTTCTCACATTGATTTTAAAATGGGAATTATAGTATGTGATTTTCATGTGTTCCCATGAAAATGGGAACAGTGCTCAATTCCTCCATCCCTTCCACAGGTTTTTTTTGTTGTTGTTGTTGTTTTTTTGACTTCTGAATACTCACTGTCACTTGGAGGCTGGGTAACATCTGCAGGTTTTTAATTGATAAGACTCATCTCTTTTAGTGCTGGCAAATATTTGCATTGAGCTCAACACATCTTTTCACCCACATACATCCATAAACATGGACAGGCAGGAAAGTGTCTCCAGCAGACAATTTTAGCTGCAGATCAGCACATGCAGCTGGATGGAAAGGCGCTTTAAATCATACCTTGTAAGTTTTTTTTCTTGAAGGTTGCACTCTTGTTATTTCAGGCAACTGTGCTTCTAACCTACTGTGAAAGTGGCCTTTTGGCCACTTAAATATTTCCATGCTGTTAAAGCAACAAATTGAAACACAGATAGGAGTGTTCAAAGCTGAAACTGAAAGTTCAGTTTCACCTTTTAGTTTTGTGACTTTTGTCACATGGTGTCACAATTTAACTGTTGTTTTCACTAAGTGCTACTAAGTGATCTGGAGCTTGCTCAGTTAAAATAGTCTGTCTTCATGTCAAGTCTCTGCTTACACTGAATTTTACTCTTTTTAGAATCCCGTGTTAGATAATAGTTCAGAGAATAATAGATTCCAGGGACTTTTGATCCACCATTACTGTAAAATAAAAGTGCAATTAAATTTTTTTCCTTCTGACCATAATGATTTTAACCTTGTGTACTAATTTGAATGGGCTTGCGGGGGCAGAGTTTTAAATGAGACACAAATGAAGGAAAAATTGCTAATGCTGCCACTGTATATCTAATGAGCACTGTGTAATAAACCATAACCTCTTCAACATTTCTGTGGAAAATGGTGTGATTATTTTGGATGGCTGGCCCTTTGTGTATGGCTCATTACCATCTGGCATAATGTGTATTGATATAGCCTGTAATTGTCAACTCTTATTTGACATGCTGCCTTTAATAAATGTGACTTGCATGGCTAGAACCCCCAAATGGTTACATGAAAAATTGTGATTAAAAAAAATATGTATACTTAGGTAAAATATACACCCTTAAATGCATAAAATAATTTTGTAGATGGTCTCAGTTTTGCTTTATCTCTTGTTTTATTGTGAGACTGCAATGTCAAATACATTGTGTAACCAATGTGAGTGCCTGAATGTGTGAAGATGAACATGAATTCTGGACAAAGGTTGTTTCCTCTTGCAGAACATGCTTAATTTTTTATTTTTATTTTTTAAAAAGTTTATCGTCTGCATACAGTAAGATAGAACTAAGATGTGGTAGCAGGTCAGGTTCCCAGCCTGCTAGTGGCTTTGGATGATCCTGTACTGTGAATGCAAGGTAACTCTAATGAGCAAAGTAGTCCTGGCTTTCCTGTCTGCTGAATAAGATGGCTGAAATGCATTCAGAAATCCCAATCCTGAAAATATCTGTGCATCCTTAAAAGAAAATAGGCTACTTTCCAAAAGTAAATTTTTAGATACAGGGACCAACACTAAGTGGTGCCAAATCTTAGTTGTCTTTTGTTTGTTTTCTGAGATTTTCCTCCCTTAGCTTTACTGTTCAGAAATACAAGAATAACTAAGACACCATTTTGATGGACTACCTTGCAATACAAAACAGGCCATAGGATTTCCCCAACTTTAATCAGCTCCAATCCTTATGCTTCAGTGGGATTTCATGAAGTGTCATCTTCAGTTTTGCCAGTATTGGAGAGTCCATCATTACAACAGTAATGTAATGTAATAGATTTTGGAAAGTACCTTCACCTTATTCGTTTCTGAATTTGCTTAGGTTCAAGCTACTGAATTGTATTTTATCTTTACCTGATAATCTTAGTGGAAACTACGGGGGCAAACTCCCCGCCACCGTAAGGGCAGAGCAAGTTTGAGACCACCTCATGAAACTGAATGTGTACAAGTCTATGGGGCTGGATGACATGCATCCCAGGGTCCTAAGGGAGCTTGCTGATGTGGTTGCTGAGCCACTCGCCATCATGTTTGAAAAGTTGTGACTGCCAAGTGAAGTCCCTGGTGACTAGAAGAAGGGAAACATCACTCCCACTTATAAGAAAGGGAGGAAAGAAGACCCAGGGAACTACAGGGCATTGAGCCTCACGCCTGTGCCTGGGAGGGTCATGGAGCCGATCCTCCTGGATGACGTGTTAAGGCACATGAGGCATGAGCAGGTGATCCAAAACAGACAACATGGCTTCACCAAGGGAAGGTCATGCCTGACCAGTCTGGTGGCCTTCTATGACGGAGTGGCGGCATTGGTGGACAAAAGGAAGGTAACCAGTGTCGTGTACCTGGACTTTTGGAAGGCATTTGACATGGTCCCCCACAACATCCTTATCTCTAAATTGGAGAGATATGGATTTGAAGGGTGGACTGTCTGGTGGATAAGGATTTGGTTGGAGGGTCACAGCCAGAGGGTTGTGGTCAATGGCTCTATGTCCAGGTGGAGGCAGGTGACACACAGCATCCCCCAGGAGTCCATCTTAGATCTGATACTCTTTAACAACTTTTTTTGTGACATAGATGATGGGATTGAGTGCATCCTCACCAAGTTTGCTGATTACACCAAGCTGAGTGCTGCAGTTGATACAGCAGAAGGAAGGGATACCATCCAGAGGCAACTCGATAAACTCAAAAGGTGGTCCCATATGAACCTAATGAAGTTCAACAAAGCAAAGTGGAAGGTTTTGCACTTGGGTTGGGTTAATCCCATATATATATATACAGTCTGGAAGAAGAATTCCTCAAGAGTAGCCCTGCTTGGAAGGACTTGGGAGTCCTGGTAGATGAAAAACATAACATGAGCCAGCAGTGTGTGCTTGCAGTCTGAAATGCCAATGGTATCCTGTGCTGCATCAGAAGAGGGGTAGCCAGCAGGGTGAGGAAGGTGATTGTCCCTCTCTACTCTGCCTTTGTGAAGCCCCATCTGCAGTACTGCATCCAGGTCTGGGGCCCTCAACCCCAGATGTTGAGCTTTTGGAGAGGGTACTGAGGAGGGCTACAAAGATGATCAGGGCACTGGAGAACCTCTTCTATGAAGACAAGTTTAAGGAGCTAGGTTTGTTAAGTCTGGAGAAGAGAAGGCTCCAGGTAGTCCTCATTACAACCTTCCAGTATTTAAAGGGAGATTATAAACATGAGGGAAATCAACTTTTCACGTGGATAGATAGTGATAGGACAAGAGGGAATGGTTTTAAGCTCAAGGAGGGAAGGTTTAGATTAGATGTCAGGGGAAAGTTCTTCACAGAGGGAGGTTGTGAGGTGCTGGAACAGGTTGCCCAGAGAGTTTATGGATGTCCCACAATGTGTGGTTCAAGGCCAGGTTGGATGGGGCCCTGGGCAACCTGATCTGGTACTTCATCTAGCAGTTGGCAACCCTGCCTGCAGCAGAGGTTGGAACTTGGTGATCCTTGAGGTCCCTTCCAACCCAAGCCATTCTATGATTCTACAATTCTATGACAATCCAGGTATTTTCTTCTCTTAAATTTGTTCTAAAGTTTAGGTACATACATTTTCTTGAAATAGCTGTAAACAGGTCTGTCTACAGATTCAATACCAGCCTTCTCTTTATGTTAAATCATGGAGTTTTTCACTTTGAATATGTGTTTTATGCTACCTTGATTGTTAGTGTAACCCTTCCCCAAAATCTTTTTTTGGCTTTCCCAAATTCCTCCTCAGTGAAGTGCAGTTTCCCAGTAATTATTTGACTGGCATCAGAAACCAAGAGTTGGTGGAAACACTGCTTCTGCTAGTGTTTTTATCTTAATTCATACTGCATTGTATTAGCCTGTTTTGACCACAGTGGTATCCTGTGTGATCCTGTTAGATCTGGCTGATTATTTAAGATGATCTCTTCCTCTACCTCCCTCCCACACTTCGAACCCTTAATGTATACAGACTGGGAGTGTTTTCTTCCTAAAACAGTCTCTTGTCCTGCAAGCGTAGAGTCTGCCTTCTGTAATTCTACCTAAGATCTTGTGATTATGGGCTTTTGCTTGTTTGTTTGTTTGTTTCATTTACTTTTTCCTAATGTGTTTTTGACTTCAGAAAAGCATATTGAACCAGTTCAGCTTACTCTGTATCGAGAACAATTCATTTTCCTTGCTGTTTATCCACTGCGTCATTCCTTTCCGGTTGCCTTCTCTCCAGAGTGCAATTTCTCTGGACCTCCTGATTATAAAATCATAACTGCTGTTGTTTATGAGCATTATTATTCACTACTGGTCTAGAAGATATTTGTACCTGGCTGTGTAAACGTAATGCTTAGAAATATAACGGACTTCCTAAAACTCTGTGCCTTTGTGTTATGTTTCTGCCCAACCCAACCTAATGGACCAGTGCAGTTCTTAAAATTCTTTTTACTTTGAGGGGGTTTTAGTAGGCAATTTTTAAATTGCCTTTGCTTAGTTTCATGTACATCTTTACATCTTCTCATTCCTTTTGTCAATTTCCTTCCTTGCCTAGTTTCTCTGATTTGCATTTGTTATATCCATTTTTCAGTTTGTTTCAGACAGAGAGGAAAGGAATTATAGCTGGTTTGGCTTTGTCTAGGCAACAGTTTTTTGGCTTTCTGTTTTGCTTTTAATCAGCTTAGTCTTCCTGACTAGGGAATTGTGGCCTTTTGGTTATATAGCAAAATATTCTTGAACAGTATCCAGAAACTGTTCGTGTTTTACTGTTTAATTTATCTGTTGGATTCAGCTTGTTTTATCTTTGAAAATAACACAATATTATATACATCTGAGTATTATATATCATGTTTATAAGAAATGTTTGTATACTGCTTTGGCTATGATTATATTGTTTTTGTATAAGAAATGTGTTTAGATCATATTCACTTGTACATAAGTTATTTGTTCTGATAGGAACTCTTTGTAGCAAATTAAAGTTTTAATAGAGAATTCAAGTTGAATCTAACATTTCTTGAGGTTTAGAAAATTCCTTTTAGAAATACATGGTAGTGGCAATACATTATATTGCTAATATAAATTACTGAGTATCAGTAAATTCTCATGCAATATTTGCACCGTTATTTACCAAAGGAGGGAAGTAGTTACTTCTTTAAGGAAGTAAACATTTTAGCTCTTGGTATGACTTAATAGTTGCACTTGATATGGTCCACGTATCTCTTGATATGATCTGCAGCAAGCACCAACTAAAATTTCAGCTTGTCTTTTATTTGTTAGAAGTTTAAGGCTTGATAATTGCCTAGTAAAAAAACAATACTGCATCTGAGAGCTGTAATTCATTTTGGAAACATCAGTCTTCCCACACTGATTTTAAAATGGGAATTATAGTATGTGATTCCTGTATGAAGAGAGTGGTAACAGGATGCTGTCCATGCACAATGCGTGGGGAAACAGTCATACTGAATTCAAGTCAACATCAAGTCAACCCTAAAAATCAGAAAACATTTTCAAATTCTACAAAAGGATTGAGGGAAGAGCTTGCTAAGGCAAATTTTGGTGGGGGGAGGATAGAAACGAAACAACATTTCAGTATTGAGGGAAATACAGAGAGAAAATGTGAGCTCTTTACAAGAATAAAAGAAAATACATGGACAAGTATGGATAGAAGTTTTACTTCAAAATTTTTTGTGATGCCAGGAGAGGAAAAAGAAGAGCGAGGTAAGCTAGGTGGCAAGTCTGAAAATAAATTGATAAGACAGGAGTGCGATTATCAGCATACTTAATAAACTTAATAGAAACAATGTATTTAAACTTAATTTATCCCTCAGATGGAAGATGACGTGCAATAGCCTAGAGACCAGGATAGGAGGAACCGAAGAAGTCTTAGTCTCTGACCTTGTTAAAGGATAACAGTGGGTAGATATTTTCTGTGGGTAATAGGACACAAGTCATGGCCGTGCCAAAATATTTGGTGCTGAGCTTAAGTTTATTGTTTCATCCTGAGCTCTGAAGCCGCAGCACCTGCCCTACATGTTGGCTAATTTAAGCACCTTTTCCCTCAACTTCTTTACTGCTTGGAAAAGGAGCTGTGCACAGAAGATAAGAATGAGACTTCACATCACCATGTTGCTGTTCGTTACTCATTATACATTGCCTTTAAGAATGTTTTTATTAAGTATGGTGTTGACTTTGACATGTGAATGGGTTAAAAAGGACTGTAAAATTCCCTTCCCTCTCCCTTTTTAATGTATAAATAACAGTGTTATGTCGATGCAGTATCATGACCACAGCAAACAGAATCAATTTAAAGTTAGCCTGTGCAATGTTTTGTCCTTATAAATGTTTTATTCTTTCTGTTCATTGGTCACAAATATGACATCAGGTTCTACCAAAATACATTGTCAGTGTTAATATTATAATTTTAATTCTTTTAAAATGCATTTTAGTGTGTAATTTTCCACTAAAGAGCTATTTTTCAGTTTCATAGTTATATATAGATTATTATAGTTGTCACTCAACTGGGATAGGTACTGGTATTTTTTAGTGTATTTGTTTAAAAAATTTGGAATGCAGCGTTGTTCATCCAAATTAATCTTTTGTGTATTGAAGGGAAGCTATTGCATAGTCACAGAAAATATTCAAATCTTGGGTGTACAATGTTAGTAACCTTTTAATAAAAAGTTCTGTGATGACAATTCTTAAAGAATTTCTAACCTTTCTTTTGCATTGTCTTCATTCTAAGCAGTTGTGTTCATTGCTGAGAACTTTAGAATGTGGATTTTAGTAGCTAGTATTATTCTTTGTTTACTTGGTCCATTTATGTGAAATATTATCCCTAATATTAACATAATTTTAAGCTATTAAGTAACTCTGCAACCTATCTTCCTCTGAGAGGGGCAGTATATTTCTGATAGTTAGCTCATAAGGAAAGGCAAACTGACTCACGCTTTATAGTTGTTACTGTGAGCTTGAGTTTCCATCACAAATACTGCAGAGTATTCAACTTGAAATGCTTCTTTGTGCACAGCAGTACAATTGAGCTGTTTAATGTTTTTATTTTATATATTTTGCAAAATGCTATTTTCTCTTTAGAGTAGGACTTGAAATCAGGGACTGACGTTGCTCATAAGAAATGTTAAAGAGATCATGCCTAGTAACATTTCATAGCTGCAAGTATTTTGAGATAACATACACAACAAACAGGGTGTTCAGGACATCAGGAAGGAGCACTGCAAGATTCATTTTTGAAAGTTGCATGGGAAATTCGTTATAAAAACCTATTTTTGTTTTCAAATTTTTTTGTTTCAATATTTTGCCAGTCAACCTTGCCATTTTATACAGTTTTGTGTAGGCTTCAACATTCGTGTTGAAGTCTTCATGAGGTAGTCCTCTTTGTAATAGTACCATCATAGCTTTTTTTTTGGGGGGAGGGGGGGGCGGGGGTAGGGCGGGCAGGTGCATATTTACAAAGTGTTTGCTTTATTTTTCTCTATAGATCTGGTGCCCACTGTGTGTGGGTTTCATGCAGAAGCTGTCTTCCTTCCCTGGGCTGATAGTGTGACAGTAGCAGGCTGTTGCATCTGCTGGGGCAGTTTATAAGGGCAGATCTAAATGATTTGTTGAACTTTGCTCAGCAGTTTATCAAAGTTCACTAAAACATACTTGAATACCGAAGGTTTGTGTTGAATTTACTGGGGCGAGGGAGCAATGTAGAAATAGCTGTCCTTATTCTGATGTGGGATGTAACACTCTATGTAACTTAATTTTGTACCTTCCTAGTATTTTCCTGCAAGTTACTGTTTCACAGTCCCAGAGTCAACTTAGTTCCAGGCCTTGCTGCAGAGATTTCGATAATGACTCTTACAAATATCAATGTTTCCTTTATAGTTTCCAGGATATTTCCAGCTTTGAGGTGCTTCTAAACTGACAGATATTTTATAGCAAGTGTTTTACAGACATTTAGATTGGTTACAGTTGTTCTAAACTTGCGTAAGTGAGTGGAAAACCAAGAGGCAGCATTGGTGCTGCCCCCTTTTATATGCCTCAGGCAATGCAAGGCTCTGAACTAAGATTTTCATGAAGAGTAGAGCAAGAAAAGAACTGAAAACAAATGCAAGGATCTTATTAAAGACTGGAGGAGAGGAAATAGATATTCGCTGAAACTGTAGACAGTAATTGGCTTGAAAGGCTAATGAACCAGTGTGTTCTGTTGTCCTGCTTGCAGGCTGCCCAGAGGCTGTAGGGTCTCCTCCATGGAGATCTTCAGAAGCCGCCTGGATGTGGGCCTGGGCACCCTGCTGTGGGTGTCCCTGCTGGAGCCGGGGTTGGGCTGGATGGGCCAGAGGTTCCACCAGCCTAAGCCATCCTGTGATTCTCTTAGTTGAAGTTGAGGGAGGGGGCTGTTTTTCACACCCAACTCCGCTTAAGTAATACAGCTAACAGCAGAACTTGTGCCTGTTTGACTGTGACCCATCAAAACTTCTTGTTAAGATTCCCCATGTTCTGTCAAGCCTCTGTACCATCCTTTCTGGAATAACATCACCACACGTGGCTTGTTTTCTGGAAGGGGAGGACGAGGACAATGAGTGACTTGTGGTGCTTGAAATAATACAGTCTCTTGCAATGTGATGCCCAGAATTTGGGTCTCTGGAGCAGTTAGTGGTTTGCAGGGTGTCCTTGCTTTAGTGGCAAGGTCCATGAAAAATGAATGGAAGTAGGTTGGTATTTGGTGAAAAAACACTTCTGCTTCTTTATCTACTTCTGTTTTAACAACACACAAACTTTGTGTGTTGGAAAAAAAATGCAAAAAGCTGACTGTTTTCTCAGTGCTACCTCGTGATGTCAGTGATTCTGGTGGCTACTCCACTCCCATTTTGTTATGTGAGAGTGTGAGAATGGAAGCAGCGGGAGTTCATAATCTGGTTGACCTGTTGTTTCTGCCTTGGTACTCTCATCAGATGTTGCTGTTGTAAGTCCAGGATTTCTACCAAAATTAGCTTTTTGTATGTGGGGATTAGCTGCTTTCAAATACAGAACTATTGAATCACTGAATTCCACCTCAGATTGAGAAAGCTGTGTATAGTATCGCTTTGGGCATTCAGTAGCAAGTTCATAACAGCGTTGTTTTTCGATTTGGTTTAGTTTCTTTTTTGTGTGTGTATGTGTGCTTGTTTGTTGGATGCTGTCCTTTCCAAAGTCATGTCAAGAACCCCTTTGTATCCACAGCAGCACCATGGAGTCCATTGTAGTGCCTCAGTATTATGGGTGTTATCACAAAAAAAATGTTAGGAAAGACATTGCCTGGGATTTCTACGGTGGCTTTGGTTCTTCTATCTTTATCTGGCTGAAGAGAGAGAGTGGCAGAAGCAGTGTGTAAGATCAGGATTAGATGCAGATTATCTGCATAATATGATTCTCTTGTTAGCACAAATAATATGAGTATCGTTACGAGAACAAATGGATTATAAAAAAATGAAATGAAAGCATCTAGATCCTGTGCATTTGGAAAGCGTGACACTGATGTATTTGTGTAACCTTTTCATGAAGAGCAATGCTGGAGTCAAAGAGGGGATTTTGATTTCCTTCATTAAAAGCTTATTAAAGGAAGAAATGGGACAGTTGCTGCTTTGCTTCAGTGGCTGGAGGTCGCAGAGGCGGGCCTAGTCTCCTCAGGATATTAATGTCTGCTTTCAGCTGGGGGAAATGAACCATCACGGGAGCTGGCGACAGCTCTGTGCTCGTCACCAGGGATCCCCATATGTCCCGGGATCTACGCAGCCTGAGGTGGCAGGGCTGGCTGCAGGCAGCGGGCCCTCATTGCTATTCATGCCAGGTAGCTCGGCTCAGTCTGCCCAGAGCAAGGCTGTTTCATGTTGATCAGCTGTCCATCTGATAAACCGAATTGATAGGGACATTTCCTCCAAGGGCTGCCGTGACAGTGACAGCAGGAGTGTTGGGATGTCTTGTTAGTCTTTTCCTCCAAGCTGGCAATTCTGTTAACCCTTTGTTAGAGCCAAGCCAGCAATGATTATAGTACTGCTCTGTGGATGAAGGCTGTAGGAGTTTCTGCTTTTCCTCTTTGAAAAACACTATCAACCTCCAATTTTCCTGTCTAAAAGGAGAATGGCCAGCTGTGTGGTTTTCACATTTTCTTCACGTGAAGCAAAAATGGTGAATTTTAAAACAACCTTACTTTCTGTGTGACAAAACACGTTGGGGACCACAGCTTCCCCTTTCTCCACTTGTCTACCCTGCTGTGCCACAGCAGCCCCCGTGGCCCTGCTGGCTCCTTGCTCTGCTGGCTGCCTCAGTTTGCAGGCCTGAAGCAGGTGCTGCTGGGGCTCATTGTGTCTGCTATCATTTGAGGCAGGAGGTTAGTTAGGTTCAAGTCATTCAGGTGGGTGTAACACATCTGCACCAGCCAGAGGAAAAACAGCTATTTACTCAGTGCTTTGCAAGTACAGAACCAGAACCTAACCTGTGTATGCGTATGTGCAGGTATATGGATATGAGAATATGTGAGGTAGTTTATTTGCTCAGTAAATCTGGGCTTGATCACTTCGGAATAAGCACGGGGAGCACACCGTGCCTTTAATAAAATCATAGAATCATTAAGGTTGAAAAGACCACTAAGATCACCTAGTCCAACCACCAACCCATCTCCACTGTGCCCACTAACCATGTCCCTCTGTGCCACACCTACATGTATTTTGAACACCTCCAGGGACGGTGACTGGGCAGCCTGTGCCAGTGCCTCACCAGTACCATTGTACTAGGTTGCAATTTAACTTAAAGACCTTTATCTTTAATCAAGGATGTACATTGTATTTTTGCTCATGCATTAAATAAGTCTCTGTGACACATAGGGAACTGCTTGAATCAGAAAAAAACATGAACACGCTGATGATTCCATCAGAGCAGCCCTGTGCGTATCTGTCTGAGCAGCACTAGCAGGACAGAGTGCTGGTGCCTGCTGCTCTGTTCCCTCCCCTCATCTCTGCCTGCTGTCAGCTCATCATCTGCTGCGGGTGGGAGCAAGGGAGGGACCTATCTAGGGCCCCTGGGGCAGTCACTGGGGTACAGCACCAAGTTAGGGTGAGGAGAGGGAACTGGTTACCTGACTCTTCTCGTGCCTTTTCCAAAAACAAAGGAAAATAGAGGGCAAATCTCATCTCAGAAAAGTGAAAATGTTGTGCCTGGCATAGGGTTTTCTCACAAGGGTGAAGCTCCTGAATTCGGAGGGTAGCACACTGTGAGTTGGAATGAGAAATGATTTGTGAAGCTACCCAAATATAATCTGATCTATTCCTGTGCCGGACAAGCACTGCTGTGTCTTCTGACTAGTGAAATGTAACTAGTGCACCATGTGAAATGTTTGGCTGTCTGTCCCACCTCCCTCAGTGTTGTGGAACTGCAAAGTATCCTGTTATTAATTTAGCTCTAATTTGAGCAGACGTTTGCTGTAGCATTCTTACGGTGTTCACATTAGCTTGCTTGTCCCTTGTTCATTCCCATTGGCACTTTCTGTTTGGCAGTTTCTTCATGCTAATGTCCCTCAAGCTTATAAAGACAAAGCTAAAAAGAAAATGTGATGAGAACCATATTGATTATTGAGCTTTATTTTGCTGGAGATTTCAAACAAAGGGCAGTGTTCCTCCAAACAGAACCAATGGTACCAGCAGCTTATCTGGAAATGCTTGATGGCATGATGTGAATCTTCTCTATGCTTAACACATCCAAGATGTTGCTTCTGGAAATAAATGAAAGAGCATTTTGTGAATGATAGTTCACAAAATAATTGCTAAGCATATAGTATGGCCTTTGTTTTTTTCCCTGATAGTCTCTATTTTATTCACAGCTTCAAAAGTAATTGTAGTTTTTCTTTACTTGCAGTCAAAGAAGTCTCGCAGAGATTACGGAACTGATCCACACTGCCTTTCTTGTGCATCGTGGCATAGTGAACATTGGTGAGCTCAAGTCTTGTGATGGCCCGCTGAAGGATATGCAGTTTGGGAATAAAATGGCTGTTCTGAGTGGAGATTTTCTTCTGGCAAATGCTTGCACAAGCCTTGCTCAGTTACAGAATACCAAGGTAAAAAAATAAAAATTCTTTTACTGCCAAAGTAAGTAACTATTAATATATCTTCCAAAACAGAAGTCCATTAAAAAATCAGCTTAGTTATCATGCGTACATACATATGGAACATCCTTTAAAAATCAGCATGCTTATATGATAGCTGTAGATGAATTGACAGGATGATGCTGCTGTGAACATTTACCGCTGTCGTATAGGATTGCTGTGTTGACAATTCAGTGGATGTTCTGAAGCAATGTAACTATAGATAGTGATGAATGAGTGGTTAGTTTGGAGGACTTCAGCTATGTGCTGTGGCATCCTTCTGACACCTTGAAATAGAGCCCTTCTGGCAGACTGCCAGCTGAAGGCACTTTTGGTTTGTTGTTTTACCTTCAGCTTTGTGAAAAGCTTGACTATCATAGAGAACTCATAGGGGAAGACACTTAATCTCTTGTCTACACAGCTCTCAGGTAATAAAATTATTTTGTTAGGCGCTTGGTCACCCTTGAGTATTGGATTGTCCAATTAACATGGGTGTACTGGCTTCCAAAAGGCATCTGCAACTCGCCTACTCCACCAAACCTAACAGGCAATGTTTTTCGTGATGAACAAGTTGTGTATATGTATGATCTTACAAAATGAAACAGATGGAGAACTGGAGAAATCATCTTTCTGGTCATTTTGCCTGTCCCCAGACAGAATCAGCTACGGTAAATCATTCTCGATGTGTGTTTGTCTGGCTCCTTCTTAAAACTTGTCATGGTGGAGAGAGATTCATGAGCATCCCTGTGCAGTCTAGTGTAACCTAGCTACGTGTATGGCTGGAGTTTTGTGGACTGAGAACTGTTCATAGCAGGAATGCATGTGAACATTGCCACCATATCTTAATGTGAAATAAACATATGTCATGTGCATGACTGTCAATAATCAACACAGTTTTAATCCTTAGCTTAATGAGTCTGTAGTTTTTAACTTCTTCTGAAGTTCCTCGTAATGGTTGTAGTTGAGTATCTCTATACTGCTCTGATCATCATTGTGACAGTGTCCCTCAAATGTGGTGTCATTTCATAGTGTAGACCTGAGGTTTAGGAGAAAAGACAGGAAATGAGGTGTCAACCTGCTGGAATATTGGGTTAAGCTGTTACAGGGAGAACTGGTTGTAAATATTTTTTAGAAGTTTTGCACAGAGTTTTAGTTATGCCATAATAAAAATGGGTGGTAATGAGTTTTAATACTTACTGTTGATTTGTGTCCATTATTTTTTTTAGTACATGATAAGAATCTCAAGACAAAGCAAAACATTTAACCCTACGTAATTTTTTGTTGTTTCCACATGAGAGGAAACGTTTTATAAAATGCAGCACCTATTACTTTGCATTTATTACATCATTAAGTATTGCAGCAACAATGTATAATCACTTAAGTCTTGCCAGGAAACAAGCCTACAGTGAAATGAAACACAAGTGCAAAGAAATATTTTTTCCCCTTTTTTCTTACTGTTTTTTAAGAAGTAATCATATTGTATGTCTGAAAATTCTGCCAAAACATTTTAGCACTTTTTTCATTTTTCTGACATCTAAATACTTTCATAGCTTCTACATACGATAAGTGGGATGCCATTATGGGAACTGATTTAGTAAATTATTCTTTTTCATACGTCTAACCCTACTAGCAAAGTTAGAGAAATTGAAGTACAAGCTATAGAAATTTCTTGACAGGTGCAATGATTTAAACATACTGTATTTATTCCTTTGTAAATGATGAATTTTCAAATCTGGCATCTGTTTTTCAGCAGTGTGAAATAACTGTGACTTTTTTCCTTCATAATGTTTTGTTTTCTTTGATGGAAAAAGTAAAAATCTCAGTGCTGCTTTTTGCTGGCACTCAATTGGTAGCTCAGCAAATTGGCTAGTGAAGTGAGCAGCATACATTGTATGTGGCGCTGACCGTGGTAGACTATAACCTCTATTTAGGCATGCATAATTGTTATATCATCTAGAATTTAAGGGGGATTTGAACATTACCTGAAACCACTGCTACCAAGATAATTTTATTGTGCCATTAAACTCTTGTCTAAGCTTGCGTATGATGCATTTATCTCTGTGCTTCTCTCGGGGCTGACAATTAGATGTGAAATTCCGTAGTCGTAATGAAATGCAGAGCTATTTTATAATTGCCAAGGGTAAAATTAGCAAAGTCAATTATTTTCCCTTAGGCTTTTCCCTGTAGATATTAAAAGGCTGCAAGGTAATTGCCTTAGGTAACACTTTGATTTTTAAATAACATTAAATATAGGAATTGTTGTTGTTAATTTGTAGTAATTTTCCTCTTCTTGCTAGTGCTGTAGAATATAACTGCAATGATGTTAACAACATTCAAGGCTCAGGGTTTGTGGTTTTTCTTTTTTTTGTTAAATGCTTGTAGTTCTCATTCATACATTTGCTAATGCTATGCAAAAGGAGATTTTTAGGGTGAAGGGTTGCTTTTTTGGATGAGGGTGGGGAAGAGGGTTGGGTGTTTTTGTTTGTTTTTAATGTGTGTGGTACAAATACTCAGGATTTCTTGAAATGTCAATTAGGATGCCAGAAACAGTACATCCACCTATAATACAAATACTGGTCTTGTGCTGTGGTAAAATCATGTAAAATTCGTTGTTTGAACACACGCAATAATTTGGAAGAAAGCATTCTCATTTTCTACTCTGTGAAATTGAGACATTAATTATGATACGAAGTTGGCATTAATTGAGGCTTAAAACAAGCTACAGAAGGGCAACTGCATACTATATTTTTGTAAATTACAGCAAAGTTCTCAGTTGATTTGAATAATAAAATCTGTTTCAAATGAACGGCGATTTCTTCAGCTGTATGTTGATCAGATCGCATATTTTCTGTTCTTTCATGTTAATTTTTTGACTGCCTTTTTTCTTGTCTTGTATTTTTGATTGTGGCTTTTCTTGGCATCCTGCTAAATTGTGTTGCTGATGGAAGATAGTATGGGTATAGTCTTATTCCAAAACTGCAGCCTGTAGTAGATTGGATTTTAAAATAGAACTGAGCACAAAGAGTAACTGGGTGGGATCTTTTAGTAGGTGGTGTATTGGCAGTGGTTTTAGGAATTGTTAGCCTTCAACAAGGAAGAGGATGGGGTTTTTTGCTAGTTAAAAATTGCAGAGCAACGTCTGGTAACGTACTGATTTGTTGGACTGGACTGTGTTTATTTGGGATGATGGGATGGGGTTGTTTGATAGGTTTTCTCATTTTGTGGTGGTTTGATTCTAGAATTTTGATAAAGTAATTACAAAAGTCATTGTAAAGATGTAGATTGTGGGAGAAATGGAAAAGCAAATGATGCTTACCTAACTAATTACGGTACCTCCTATATGCTTAAGGAAAAATGGAAAGGTTGGTTCTTTGTTGCCTTCTGAAGGTGATATGACCTTAACATTTGTTATCTTGCTTTGCTTAGCCATAGATATGGGGTTGAATCTGCTAGCAAGATTTTGTTGCATGAAAGTGGTTCTTTAGTAGCAAAAGGTATTAGTTTGGTCTTTGAATTCTGCCTAAGTAACCTTAACCTCTTATAATAATTGTAGGGTGGTGTTCAAATGTGAATGCAGCAGACGTAGCGGGCATTAATTCCATTTTTGCCATCTGTTAACAAGAAATATGGTATGGACATTTTTAACACAACTTATGTGTGAATTTTGACCATGATGTTGTCAAATAATTTTCTTTTTCAGGGTACATTACAGATGAGCTGGATGAAACTTGTTGCAGCTTAAAGCTGGAGCTTGTTGGATCATCTCTCTTATGAAACTATAGATTGAATGCATTAAAGGTGTAATTGTGACCGGTTTTGGTGCTCCCACAGACTGCAGGCAATGACATGTAAAACTTGAAAAGGATAAAATGAGGCATTTTAGTATAGTGCCTTCTGTAATGTATTGATGGCTAAAGAAATGATAAAAGAATCTAAATGTATTGCTTGCAACTCCATAGACAGACAGGAAGGTGTACCTCTTAGAAGTAAAAAAAAAAAAAAAAAGGAAAAAAAGCTTAATCCAGACACTTTGAAATACCTCTAAGAGTCGTGTTCTTCACACTTCTTACTGAAATTTTCAGAATGGCACTGTTCTGCCCTCTGTAATTCAATGAGCTCTTGTTGGAATGATTGAGCTGCACCAAAGCACTTCGAATATGCAGCCTGAAAGCTTGGAATTGAGTTCAGGAATCTTGTCTGTCAGTGCAGAGCTCTGCCAGCAGACCACATCACAGAGCATTGTTTTATTAAGCATTATCTGTTTATAAATAAACAGTAGCACAGTTATAGTACTTACATAGTGGACGCATTTCCTTATGTTAAGTTTATGTGTTCCTAAATGCATGTGTTGTTTACAAGATAGGACTCGTGTTAGCATAACTTGTTAACGAGTTATTCATGTAAATCTTCCTATTACAGCAGTTTGAATGTGCACTTTGCTTCCTAAGAGTTCTGCTTGTCTTGAGCCCTGGTTTGTACTTACACAGCATCAGTTGTGGTCCAATGGGGGGACTCAATTTTGAATTTGAGGTACTTGATTCCTAGGCACCAGTGACAAATACAGTGTTTCTCCTTTTGAAATGAATTTTTGAGAGAGAAAGAAAAGAATAGAGAGTAGTGCAGCTTCAATATTGCTGAGTGGTTTTAGTATTTAGGAGTGCCATGGAAGTGTGTCTGAAAGGCAGACACTCCTGAAAATTGCAGATAGGGATTGAGAATTCTGAAATTATTTACAGAAAGATGTGGTTAAGGAGCAGTCTTCTCTCTTGGAAAGGAAGGAGGAGGAAACCAAGGAGGAAATGTACTGTTTTAAACATTTAACCTAATACGAGATGACATAAGACAACATAGTTGTCATGATTGAGTGTTGTTATAGAATGAAGCTTTTGTTTGGGCAACCCTAAGCTACTAAGAAAGTAGCTCTGTATCTCAAAATATCTCAGTATTATTATACAGCTTAGCATATATTTTAGTGGAGAACGCAGAGACATTTTCAGTACTGAGAAATGCGTTGTTATTATAAGTCAACTAAGAATGCAGGAATACAGTTATTTAATATTCTTAGAGTGTACCAGAATTCAGTAATTCACATCCACTTCTGAGAAGTGAATTCCTGTATGTTAGAGTCAGAAGATTAACGTTTATTTGAATTGATACTTGATAATCTCTTCTTTTTCTCCCATGGAACTACCTTAAAACTTTTGTCTAGCATTTCTACTGTCAATAGAGGTAACAGTTCTCATGGTGATGATGATAAAATTGTAGAGTTATGCTAGTGAATCCCTTAATTAGTTCTTTGTGCCGTCCCCACTGCCCCTTTGCATGTCTGTGTCAGTGAAATACTTTCTTAGCGAGCACGTCATTTGCCTTTGTTTTCAAGAAGTAAATTTATAGCCTCTTAAAATAACTCATGAGCAAATGAAGCATTCAGTTGTCTCAATCTTTTACAATTTTTTTTCTGTTTCACTTTTGCTATCTGTAACTGGTAATAAAATACTTGTAGAATTTCATTACCTTAATGGCTGTGATTATATGTTTGAAAAGTAGTCTTTTGGAGAAGTTAAATTAGAGGATTAGGTGACACAGCTTATTAACTTATTAATTTAACTGAAATTCTAAAAATTAGAATTAATCTGTAATTGTGATAATAGGTTAGAAACAGTCTCCTTTTTGATGATCTGTAAAAGAGTTCTTCTGTGTTGCTGTGAACACTGGGTTGGGGATTACAACTGCATAATTTGGTTTTGCATCCTAATCAGTGTATTCTACACGTAGCTCTTTTCTTTACCTTAGTAACCTTTTGCACCTGCACTGATTTTTAAAGCGAATACTTACACTAAACTTTCCCAAAACTAGGCTCCACTGGGATTAGGTTTGGTCCTATAAAATACGTCTGTACTGAAAGAGTTTATTTTCCTGTGGTTCTTGGCCATGGTAGTGCTGGAAAATTTTATGTTTAGATTTCAGTCTGTTTTCTGTCCTCCCACTTGTGCATGAAAAATTAGTTTAAAAAAATAGAAAAAGAGAAAATTCTACCATTTCCCTTATGTACATATATGTGACTTACAACCAGAGCCTTGTAGCAGAGCAACTGCTGCAGAATGTGGAAGGGCTGAAATTGAAACTGGTAGCAAAGTATGTTCTCATAGACATTGCTGTGAATCATCAAGTTTCAGATTGAAGCTCTTTGCTAAAAATATACCACAAGGGTTGCTGCATCCCAGCTGCAGAATCCAGCTCTTGCTCTTCTTAAACTTCATGTGGTTGGTGCTTGCCCAGTGGCCCAGTTTGTCAGGGTCTCTCTCTGCAAGGCCTCTCAGCCCTCAGGGAAGTCAACAGCTCTTCCCAATTTACTATCATCTGCAAACTTACTTAGTATGCACTCGAGTCCTGCACCCAGATCATTTATAAAAATGGTGAAGAGAACTGGCAGTAAAATGATATTGTCACCGTCCAGGTTTCTTAAAGCATGGATGTTCATTGCAGCTTTTCCTCTACTGCCATGAATAATCATCACGGGCAAGTTCATTGCTAAAAAGCTTTAGTTCACACAGAAATTATGAAATGAAAGTAGATTTTCATAAAATTACAGAAGGTGATGTCCTTAGTGAACAATATTTGCATATCAACTTCCTTCTTTTTATAGCTCAAACAGTGGAATATCACAAGTTCTGTTTTCTTGCCTTTATTTAAAACCTGTCTCTTAACCGTAATAGAAGATTCATATTGAGAGTATGTAGTAGGATAAAAAGCAATCGAATCTGTTTGTGGTGAAATACTGTATTGACAGTATTTTCTCAGATGACCTTTTTTGACTGAGGACTTAATGCATTTTGACACTCATCTTCGCTTGGATGGAATCTTAGGACACGTTTGTTCCAGAAGTGGACTTCTGTTATTTTCTAACAACACAGTTAATAAATGATTTTGCAGAACTGAAAGTGACAGTATATAGTTGGATGTCCACTTGAAGTACAACTTCAGTAAAGAATATGCTTTTAAAAAGTGAAATTAGATTTTTGTGGTGATTCGTTTGCAATTCAAAACTGTGAGGAATACTGACAGAAATCTAAGATTTGTCTGGATGGCCTGTCTTAATCTCCCAAGAGCCTAGCTACTCATAGAAGGGAAATCTCTTCCCAGGACATACACTAATATTTACTGTTCCCTAAGAGAGTATTTAGTATCTGCTGTGTAGTGCTAGTTTTCTTTCTTTAAAGAGAAAATTCTTATTGTTACTTGTGCTGCAGATGGGCATATACAAAGTCAACTGTGGTCCTCCTCAGACAGCTGCTACTATCACGGGATGGTTGCAGTTGGGAGGCACCTCTGGAAGTCATCTAGACCAAGCCCTGGACTCAAGCAAGGGCACCCAGAGCGGGTTGCCCAGAGGAGCCATGTCCAGCTGAGGTTTGGATGTCTCCTGATGGAGACAACCCCTTTGGGCAACCTGTTCCAGTGTTTGACTGTCCTTACTGTAAAGTGTTTTCATGTGTCCAGATAGAATTTCATGCGTTTTAATTTGTGCCCATTGCCTCATCCTTTCAGTGGGCACCACTGAGGAGAGTTGAGCTCCCTTTTCTTCATTCCCTCCCTGCAGATGTTTTTACATAGTGTACTGCTAGGAAAAAATGAGTGCTGTAAGTAAGGTGATAGGTTAAGTATCCTCCCCTCTTCTTGCACTGCAGGAATGCTAGTCTTTGAAGCAGACCTTCCCAGGGTGAAAAAATTTTCAGTTGGTGTCTTTACATTAGGAGGGGCTTTACTGCAATAATGCAGTAAAGTACATAATATGATAGCAATTTTGTAGATAAATTAATTGTATTTTTAAAGAAAATGCTCCTGTTGGCTAGCAAGAGGATTTAATTTTTGGATTGACAGGAACTGCTGGTTAATAATAGCATTTTGAGGTTCAGCAGCGTTTCACTTCAAGTTTAGAATCTGATTGCTGCCCCTGGTACATCAGAGTGGGCTGTTGATTTGCTAGTTTAACAAACATCTGCAGCTTGGTTTAGTTGATTCCATCTGTCAGATGCTACGTGATATTGCTTCTGATCCACATTTATTCAGAATTAGTCTATGCAAAATAGTTAATACCAATTGCAGCTAATCATTTTTGTCAACCTGAAGCTGATCAAAATTTTTTTTCTCTGTTTTTCTCAATTTTTGTTTTTCAGCTTAATCCACAATTTATTTGTGAACACACTCTGCTTTAATGGTTGTCTGCCCCAGCATGACTGGATGTAGTGTTTTTTCAGCCATGATCTCTTGCATCATTTATTGATCAGGAGGGCTTTATAGCTACAGAGCCCAGTAGTCAAAGTACCATTTCTATTCACTGTTTTTATATGTAAGACATACAGTGAAAAAGATAACCCTTCCAGAAAGGTCAAGTTGAAGAAATCACATACTTCTTTAACCTGAGTCACTCAATAATAGATGGCTGAGCCCTTTGGTGCAAAGATATGTAAAGATTTCTGAAGATATTATTATGCTGTGTGAGGAATCAAGTGAAAGTAGAGAAGAGATAGTGACATTTCTTCCATTAGTTTTGTTTATCGTTAAGGAAAATAACTGAATGATGCACTGAAAGTCTTTGTGCTCATGCAAAGCACTTCTGTGGATAGTGGTACATCAGTATAAAAAGGAGTCACTTAACATTGTGGAAAAACCTCAAGATAAACTGACCTTAAGTTACGTATTAAAGCATTAACAATGTTCAAATTGACTGCTGATATTTATTTTGAATATCTGTATATTATTTTGAATATGAGTATAAATGTATATGTTTACAGCTAGGAAGTACCTTTTATATCAAGTTGTGTGTGTGGATGAGGAGTGTACTTTGCACCTTGTATTTTTCTTCCTTCATTGTTAATAGAGTGAAGAGAACTATAAATTTGCTTTCAAAGAGCATTTAAAATTTGTTTAGAAAGCAGATCACTGTGAGGAGTCATTTTCGTGTGCTTCGACAGGAAGAGTGGCAGCTTAAAAAAAGTAAAAAGGAGGAAGAAAGACAGAAAAATAGCTCAAATAGTAAATCCAATAGGGTACAATAAAGATAAAATAAAATAAAAAATCTGTTAGCTGGCATGCATCTCTACGTGTATGACTAATGACGTTTCAGGAGATTATTGGGAAAGAAAATTAAATTTCAGTATTTTTGGCATTACTTAGTTTTTGCTCTCTTTTTTTAGATGTTATTGAACAACGAGAACCCAATTTCACCTGCTTACTGAGTTTCATCTGGAACTTCTTAGTGTGGCAGTGTGTCTGTGTCAGATGCAGGAGAATATTTGATTTTAAGAACTTTTCGTTGAATTTTTGTGTGTGAAATATTTCCAAAAATTAACACTTGTTTTGAGAGGTGAAAAAAAGTAGCAATATAGTCAAATGCAAGTTGAAAGAGCGTTTATCCTTATATTTAATGTTTCTTGACTATACAGTTTTCTTATTTAGTTGGATGGTGAAGTCTTGCAACATCTTCAGCTTTGTTCATTAGCAGCAAGGGATAGAGTCTATCACAGCAAATGTCTAAGGAAAGAATATCATTTCAAGATCAGCAGCCCGATGATACAGAGACAGACTAAGAAGGAAAAGAATTACTCGTGGCAAAGTACTTTACTTTGGCAAAGCAGAGGAAGTTTGTCAAATAGAAATCAGGAAGGATGAGGAACAAAGGCGTATCTGTTGTTGTGTTCTCCCTGTTGCTGTTTCCCATTTCTCCCCAGAAGCTTCGTCCTTTTCCTGACATTCCCCTTGAAAGTATCCATTTGAGTCTGCAGAGACACCTAAATAGAGTGGTCTGTATAATCAATTCCAGTTCAGCTGCTGAATTTAAAAAATAAAATTAAAAAAAAACCACATATTGAATGGAACTCAAATTAATTCCTTTTTTAAACTAGGAAGATGGGAAAACATATATTTGGTGTTACGTTGCAGTGAACTTGAAAAAAATATTTCAAAGATGACTGCTTGAGTTGCTAAGCTGATGGCAGTAATGTCTTCCTTTCATCCAGTGTGTTCAGAACTCCTGTGAAGAATGAGCATGGCCCAGGATCCATTTTTTGACTATATTTGAAGGAGTTTGTCACATCTTCCAACTACTGAAGAAAGTGTTCTAGTCCTACCAAAAATGTCTTATATTCTGAGATTTCTCTGCACTCATTCTTGTTTTAAAATTTCACTTTAATCAAAATGCATGGCTGTTTTTTGTGGCCACTGGAAGCAAGAGCTGGGCTGCTACAACTGTGTCAATGAATACTTGGCGCTATTCTTTGTCATTGTGTATAGAGAATTACTTGAGAATTATGGATCCTGAACTATCTTATGGGTTTGCCCTGAGTGACCTATCTGAAGGATTTTGTCTGAGTTCAGGAAAGGGAGAGAGGAGTTTCAATGTGTGGTTGTTGGAACATCCCAAGTATTTTTCTGAACCTCTAGGAAAATTACAACCACTTTGTTGTATTTTTTCAATCAACATCTGAGCTCAAGAAACAGGACTTAAAGTAAATTTAAAGAATTTTGAAGAGCTAACGCTATACACTTTTAACAAATAAATTACTGTACCAAAAAAGGCTGAAATACATTTCACCAAACCTCTCATCTTCAAACCTACAGACCTCTTCTGGTTTTGAAACACAGCACAGACTTCTAGCCTATTTTATATTTGCATCAAAGAAGTTAGAACATGAGCCATACTTTGCTGTGGAATCAGGCATCTTATGTTTATATCCAGAATGTATATCATGTCATGTACTTTATCTGTGTAGATGGTAGGGAATATTTTAACTTTATCCATATATTTCTTCTCCCTGTGTTCATGGTGAACTGATGAACTTTGAGACTGCAAGTGCATGCTGTTGTCTTGTGTCAAGCATTTCATCAACCATAGCCTCCAAGTCCTTCTCTACAGGGCTGCTCTCAAGGAGTTCTTCTCCCAGTCTGTATACGTATCTGGCGTTGCCCTGACCCAAGTGCAACACCTTGCACGTGGCCTTGCTGAACCTTATTAGTTTGATTTGGGCCCATTTCTCAAGCTTGTCCAGGTCCCTTTGGATGGCATCCCTTCCTTCTATCGTGTCAACTATGCCACTGAGCTTAGTGTTGTCTACAGTCTTGCTGAGTGTGCAGTCACGGTTTGAAGAATTAATCACACAACACCCCTACCTCCCCATGGGAGAAGTGGGGGGAAATAGGAAAAACAACGTGACTGAGATAAGGGAAATAATTTATTAAAAGGAATGTGAGATAATACAAAATAATTAAGAATAATAAATCAACAGAACTGAAAACAGGAGGAAAGAGAGAGCATCCAAGTCCTTATCAGCAGGCACTCACAACTGGCCTTCCGGAAGGGCAGAGAGCTCTATCTCATCATCCAGATCAGAAATCACATGGGGAGTACTGATGACTTCTGGGAGTTTTAGTTTGTCTCTTCTCAGTGTATCCACCTCTCACAGAGCTGAAACCCACATGAGAATAGCTGAGACTGCTGAAGCTTAGACCCAGGAAGGGCAGTTCCCCTGTGCTGCGCTCCAGCACCAAACAGCTTGCTGCATGATGTCATGATATGGAATACTGATAAAACCAGGACAGTGTGCACTAAATTCATCTGCCTATGTTGATGATAAAGATGCTGAAGAGCACTGGTCCAAAGATGGATCCCTGAGGGACACCAATTGTCACCAGCCTCCACCTGGAGATAGAGCCGTTGACTGCAAGCCTCTGGCTTTGACCATCATGTCTCTACAAAATGTCTTAGGTTCTACTTCAGGAAAAAAAAAGAAAAAAAAAAAAGAGCTGGCAAAACTGTTGCACAAAATGCATTAAAAGAGTGTGAAATGATCTATGAGAGCTTTAACTTGTCATCTGCAAATCCTCGGCCGGCACCTGGTTTGCTGCTAGGCCTCCTTGCTCTTTTGGTGGGCAGAAAAGGCACCACTTTGGACGATACTGATGCAGAATGGAAAACAAAATATGCAGTGGAAATTTGTTTTCCGTCAATAGAAAGCTACTCCTCCTCATCTCCAGTACTTAAGAGGGACTAGGCTTCTCAGAAATGCATAGAGGAGTGAAAAATAGTGGGGAGAGAGGCTATGAATAACCTGTCGTTGGTCGGTAAAGATCCTGCTGTCTTGAAGCACCAGTTCTGGCAGTTCTTTCTTCTCTTTCCCAGTCTTTGAACTTCTTCAAAATGGAGCTCAACCTTCATATGAGAACAAAAGGAAAACAGTTTGGAGCATGTGATTTTCATCTACCTTTCCTATTCTTCAAACTTGCTTCTTAGAAATGTCGAAGTGTTGAGCAGGGCACTGGTCAGACAAAAGCACTGATGAGAACAGAGGCGACCTGGATACTGTTTTCTGCTCTTCCACTGGCGTGTTACATGACTTTGGGGAAAATCAATTCCCTGTTGTTCTTTTTCCCTTATATAAAACAGGAGGAAATAAATTTTACAGTGGATTTTGATTGCTTTCAAATTTTCTGATGAATAATGCTAAAGAAGAACAAGTCAGTGTATCACTGACCACATGAGTTCTACTGGATCTGTAATAATCTGTCTTCCTCTTTTTCAGTTTGGGACACAGAGGAAAAATACCTGCTTTACTCATTTTTCATTGCATTCTCCAGCACCCAAGAGCCCAGGCCATTGATGTTATGTAGCAGATACTTTTCGTAGATCAGATTAAGGCACGATGAAGTAACAGAGACTCATGCAAGCATCCCACTGTGCTCTTGAAACTGGAAGTTCGTTCCTGGTAATGATCTGTATGGCCTTGTGTTTACCACATAAAAATAATTTGTGAGAGAAAAGGAGAGATTTGGAAAGAAAGGAGGTATTGCTATTATTAAACTCTAACTAACATTTAGTGAGAATATGTCACTGAAGGCCTAATGGTGTTTAATATATAGAATCTTCTAAGTAGTAAATGTGTAATTCTCTGAAGATGTTTTATAAACTATGAGAGGAAGAGGTAGAATTGTTCACAAATGTTTTCACTGAGATTGTTTTAAAGTCAGCTAAAATTGCCTTTGAGAGTAGAGTTGCACTAAAAAGAGAGGAGAGATGGAAAGAAGAAACCCCAAAACAGGGTCTTGCTCAGTCTAGAGTTTCAGGAGAGAGAGGAAAAGGTCTGGTTATCCAGAGCCAGATGCATTGTTAAAAGTTCATACTATCACTTTGACATTTAGAGTAGGACTCAGTGTCTTTGTAAATTCCTCTTCGTATTACCAGTGTAGGTCTCTGAGCTCAGACTGTTTCACAAACCATAACATTTTTTAGCGAGTGATTGATCTGTATTATGTGTCCTAGCCATCAGAAGAATCTTGGGATGTTGCTTGTATAAACTGTAATACAATCTGATCCTGGGCATTTTGTTACAGACTTTCATAGACCTATTGGCGATACTCAATCCTCCTGGATTTGGGAATAGTGCTTATCTGATACCATAAAAAAAAAAAGAAGAAGAAGAAGAAGAAAAAAGAAAAAAAAAGCCCTCATTTTCTCTGTTCCCCACTTAAATAACACATCTGGTAACACTGTAGGATCATTGTCCTTTCAGTTCCTCTGCAGTTCATATTGCTACAATAATTCTTAGGTATCTAGTTTCCTAAAGGGCAATGTGATTTTTTTTAGGCTGTTTTTATAGGTCTTCCAAATTAACCCATACGCACTGCAAGAAAAAACATGACTTTTAATCAGCAGCATTTCTAAAGTTAGCGCTTGCTCTGTATGTATGAATATGTATATCAACCAGCATTTAAAAAAAAAGCCTACAACCTTTCTGCTAGTACTGAAAACTAGCATGCAAATGTGTTTTTATTATCAAATGAGGTCTGCCTAAATGTTAAAATATCTTTCTGTTAGGGGTTTTATCATTTGACTTCTTGTGTTCAGTTACAAGAATGATAAAAACTGAAACTAAATCTTTTAATTCAATAAGAACGAGACTGAATTTAGGAAGCAAAAGGGGGAATCAGATATAGAATCATATGCATAGGAAATGAAGCATTCAAGAAATTAAAACTACAGGGGTAGCCTTAAGGTGTGCTTATTTGAAATGCCTGCATTTAATTTTACAATAAATCTGAGTATTTTGTTCCAATTAAGACAGTTCATGTGCACAACTCTAAATTGTACAGTAGTTCCTGGGAGACCGTGGAATGCTTGTTTTACATTCTGGATCAAGTTCATATTTTTAGGCTTCACTTGAATAAAATAAAAAGTCTGAACCCTGAAGATAATACAGATTGATAAATCTGATTTAATCATTCCCGTGTTGCAGAATTCCAGAGTATGTGGTACAGCTGAGCCTCAGGCCATGCGCTAAATACATCCACAGTGCATTCCCAGGACACCCGAATACCAAATGATCACATTTGAAAGGTTACCTTTCTATGGATTCTGACTTTTCTGTATTAGCTGTGAAGATTAGAATTTTAACAGCTCCCAGTGAGAGGTATTGTGAAGTATTTACTTGGCAAGAAAAAAAAACAACAAAACAAAACAAAGCCCAGATGACGTATTGTCTTATATTCATGAACTGGGATTTAGTAGCTCTGTGAATGTCCTGTGAATACACTCCATAGTTCATACTTTAATTTTTTTAATCCTTTTTTTAAAATATATTTTTTAAAATATTGGGTTTTATATATTACTTAAAATTTTGTTAGAAGATTTACGGCAGTACAGGCTTTAGCAGTGAGACAGGATCGTGCTTGTGGAAAATATATCCTGGTAAGTGCTGCAGTCCTTTACATCTAGCTTTCTGCAAAGGGATTTATAAACCATTCACCTCTCTGGACATCTGGCAGTAGCTTTTTAAAATTATGACTAAATTTACTAGTAAAGATGTAAGCATGGTTTTTTTTTTTTTCTCCTTTTCTTTTACAGGTTGTGGAACTCATATCAAGTGCTATTGGTGATTTAGTTCAAGGTATCTACTATGAAAATTCAAAATCATCTGAGGTAAGAATTTCAGTAGTTTTACATACTCAAGACATTTAGTGATATTAATGTGACTACAGTAAATGCGGTGACTTTTTAATCTGTTTGAAAAGGAAGGGGGAGGAAGAGAATGAGCTGCAGTCATGGTGAGTTTCAATAGTAACGTCACTGTGACACCTGTGAGCGCTGAACCTTTCCAGAAATGCTCAGAGAGGGACTGTTTTGTTTCTGTGAGTGCTTAATAAAATAATATCAGGTATTATTACCTGGAACTCTTAACATGTCTTGCTGTGGACTTTCCAAACACTTCTAAAAACTTCTAGTCAAGGTTCTATTAAAGAAGTGTACTATAATGTTCTTAACATCATTAATAGGTGATTGTTAAGTCTCTAATTTCCAAACTATAACTGCCCAAAAACTTACACAGAATGTTGAATCCCATCGTGTTATGAGGTCTTTTCTTCTTCAGTGTGTTCATTTTTCAATGTTTAAGTTTGATAACTTAAATATCTGTTCCGTGCTGAGGGGGTAGGAATGTAGTACTGCTCTTTTTTCCATTGTAGATCGTGTGCATGTATTACAGAGTTGGTGTGGGCAGAGAGAGTGGCTGTCAGTGTTTCACACAAAAGAATCATTTCTCTCTTCAAGGGCAATTATGGATGTCCTGTGTCACTGCCCTGTGTTTTGTGTGGCAAGAACCATAATGAAGATTGATCAAATTAGATCTAGGTGCTTTTGTCTTTAGTAGAATATTTCAGGAAATTTGTAGAGATACAAAAAACTTACTTGAAGTAAGTTGGCTTGAGCAGGGTGATGTAGCAAAACAGAGTTTCATTTTGTGTTGGCCGTATCTTAGCATGTGCAGAAACCGATAATTGAAAATGGTCATAATCTCTGCAGGTCTTAAATAGCAAGTTTTCACAGTATGGTAATGATCAGCAAAGTGTGTATATGAGTATGTATCTTAAAATCCAATGAAGTATATAGTTTTATTTCTTCTGATGTTTTCTCATGTGCCTAGTTTGCCTCAGAGACCTGTGTCTTAATGTTCAGTATGTAAGGTGGCAGAAGTTTATGAATACATTTGTATGTGCTGTGTATTCAGATTGCTGTTCTGGCTTTCTATTGACATGTTGCAGTATGCAGCAAAATGAATCACCAGCTCATACAGGTTACTGCCACAGTAGACACCTGCATTGGCAGCTCTACACCAGCCAAAACCACAGTGGGCAAAGCAGAGCCTGTCAGGCTGTGGATGTGCTTCAGCTGGGCCGCAGAAGGTGTCACATACAATGAAGGCATGTTACTTCAACTAACCTTGCTTCAGCCTATCTGTCATCTTTTGACTACAACCAGGTAGCAGGGAGTGCTCACGCTGGTTCACTGAGCAGTTTCCTCAGAGGAAGTGAGGGCCTCTAGCAGGATAGTTGTGCTGGGGGCTGCAGACAGGGGACAGCATACTTGGAGCTATCCCCTGGCACCTCTCAGGAGGGGCCCTCACGGTGGAGGTGTGGGAGCAGCACTGAGCACTTCACAGCGCTCCTGCACCTTCTGGGTCAGATCTGTGAGTAAGCAGCACTTCAGCCTGTGGGTTGCTTGCAAGGACTGTGCTCAGCATAATACAGTAAAATAGATGGCATCTTTGAGATCTTTGCAAAGAATGTTAAATTGTGTTTTCTATATTCAGGCAGTTTTCTAAATACAACTGAACCCCAGATACATTGTAGTTAGAAGAGCAACTGCTATTTTTATGGGTAGAAGTAAAGCTCTACTAGTTGATCTCAGCAATGAGACTGTATTTTAACAATGCGCACAGTATAAATTAGAAGTGTTGAGGACTCTTTTGGGCTCCTGACATCACAGAAGGTCAAACTCTTTTTTTTCTTCATTTGGCAAAATGCCAAGCTGACAGTCCTGACACAATTATATCATCTTAGAGGAGCTGGAAAATAATTATTTTCTATTGCATTACTGAAGCACTCCAGGTGTAGATTGCAGAGAAAGTGTGAGATACACTAAGCACAAATGCATGGTGTTTACCTACCCTGGCCCAATTACAAGTAGAGAAGACTTACTTTGTTTTAGTGACTTTTTCTGTCTAACAAGAGCTGGAAGTACTGTATACCCTTCCTAGGAGAAATTCAGTTAATTCAAAACATAATTCGTATGATTGCATAGTAGTTGGTACTGAAAATTACATGACAGTATATGAAATTTAGTTTTATAATGGGTTATATGTGGCCTGTTGAGACCTAGAGTAAAGAAGAGTAGTATCTGATTTTTTTGTTGTTGTTTTTTTTTTACTCTTGTCCTTTGAGAAATGTAGTTTCTTGTTGTGGATTAGATGTATCCCTGCTGTTTTCCTCGCTATTCTGCTGAGGCAGTGTCATATGCTGATCATCTCTTTAGCAGAGATTGCAAAATGGTTTAAGTCAGTTATTAGTCTTATTTGTACCTTTTGTGCATCTTCCATCACCAACTGCAATTTGACCAAAACCAAAATCTGAATGACATTTCCTGGAGGTAAGACAAATACTTTAATCTACTCTGAAACTAAGACTCAAATGTCAAGCTTACTTTCTTTTTAACAGTAGGGCATAGGTATGTTAGTAATGACATTTTCATTTCTGGGAATATCTTCAATTTAGAGAAGTGGAAGGATGTCTTCTCACTTTTTTTTTTTTTTTTTTGAGGCAGGAAGGTTGTTGTTCTTATGTTAAGTATACCTTTAATACAGTTGTTATAAAACTTCTCAGTAGCATAAAACGGACTAATTTCTTGTTTAGCACTAAGTTGTTTGAACTTTGCTAGATATATAACTAGATAATTTTATCTTTTACTTCAGATAAAAATAACTTAGCAAAATTCACCTTTCCCCTTTGAGATCCTAAGTTCATGTTTATCCAATAATGTATTTTCAGTTTGCTTCATTTGGATGACCCTATGGGAAAATTAAAAGGATTCTTTGACCTGACAAGGCTGACCTTATTTACTACTGAAGATGTATAACGAATATAATGATTCAACAGCTCTCATTACCACTTTCCTCTCTGTAAAACTGCATGCAGTCCTGCAGCCATTCCATTTTAGTATGTTCTGCTCGGTCATTCTTGATTGGGTCTTTGCAGTGTGTCATTAGATCAGTGTAAAAATGGGGGAAAATAAAGATTAAATGTTTTAACTTTTCATCTTTATTTGCAGTGGCAGTCCTGCCTATAAAGTGTAGGCTTTGGTTGTGAGCACAACCTGAAGATTAGGGCTGTCGCTTTTGTTGCGAGTAGTAAATAGATGTTGTGGTTGAAGACATTGCATTAGTGGCTTAAGCTAATGTTCTGGACTATAAACTGGAGCAGAAAGGGGCAGTGCAATAAACTTCCGCAGCTTTGTGCTAAATCCCATGTCAGAACCCAAAATTCTGTGACTAAAGGACACTGTTCCTGCTTCCCATTTGCCTCTCCTACATCTACTTCTAATTTGGAAGTAAAAATGTATGCCTTTAGTGAGTGCAATGATTAAATTTGCCTAACATGGCCCTCATTCATGATCACAGTGTCTGATTTTAACAGAACAAAACATTGCGCTGGATCTCTCTAATTCCTACTTTTAGAATACTGAAGGTTTCTGAAATGTTTACTTGCTTACAGAATACTTCTGCATTTTCAGAAAGCTGTTGTCTTAATATCCTAAATCAGTTAACAAATACTTGAATGTGTTGTATCTTGTACGTTACCTAGCAGACTGTCTTTTAAAGTATAATGATTTCCATGGGAAACTGTAGTGTTCTTTTTTTTCACCTCCAAATTATCCAGCTGATCTAGATGTGCATTACCTAAACTCATTTTTAGTATCAGAATGAGACTGTTACATAAGATTTTACTATTTCAGAGATATTCTTCTAATGGCTGTTAAGTATTTTTGAAATTTTCAATTGAATTGTTTGAAAATTGGGTAGAATTAGTATGTAAAACAGTTATGAAAAAGAAATCTCTTAGTAGCAAGTACTCATTGTACCAAATAGTGAATTAATGGGTACTAACAGGCTTAGACTAATATAGTTTTAAAAAATGAACAGAAATTTACTTCCCTGCAAAGCATAGGCTACATGCAGTGATTTATACCCATTCTTCGTTGATATTTGGTCACCAGTCCTGCTTTGAGGAGCAGTGTTTTGGGATTCTGCATGTGTTCATCAACTGGAGTGTTATGAGTATATGCTGCAAGTAATGTATTTGCTTATAAATTTTACCATAGAAGGTAAATCAAATGAATTATGAGTAATGTTAACCACCTTTTAGTAGGGCAGCAGTCAGACCTCTTGCTTTTTTTTTTTCCAATATGTTTCTTTTGCAAGACAAAAGAGAATGATAAAATGTGGAATCTGAGTAAAAAGCATCTGTGAAAAGAATAAGTAAATGTGTCAGAGTGGGGGAAAGCATAGCTGGAAAGAAGGCCAATGCTATTTGTTTATTCCTTTTGTTCTTTAAGTACTAGACTTTTCCAGAGAGATTTAAAAGTAACAGATGTGAAGAGAGATTTTAATTTACTATAATTTTTCAACTTTTTTTTTTCACACTGTGTCACAGTAAAAAGTGTTAGGTAGTCAGTGGCGTGCTCTATTGACCCATTTGCAGACTCCCTCCTTCCTCCAAAAACACTGAAGACATATATTAACAGACCAATAAAACATGCCTTGTCACGTCCAGCAAGCAGGAATACATCTGTTTAAAGCGTATATGAACCATATGCAAGATGTTTTGCAAGGTCTTGCTGTAGTTAGAGATCCATAACTGTATTGGGTTTTACTTATCTAAAATAGAAGTTCTTGAACTATCTAATCTAAAACTTTCAAATGCTAGAACTATTTCAGAATATTTCTCTGTGTTTATGTGGATTATTTGCCCACTGAGAATTGAACTATAAAGTTTGGTATAAAATTGGTTCATACATCTTGATCGTTTTGTGCGACAGCAGATGGCTAAGAAAGAGCTGCCATCCTATTGATTAAAATAAAGCTTCCCTTTATGCGATCTATATCTGACTTCTACTCTTTCCTGTTTTTGCATATGATTTTATGCACTTCTAAGAAACAATTTTCATTCATGTTTCTCTGAATATGTTTTCAGCTGAACTGTGTATAGCCATCTTCTCTGGTGTGACAAATCAAACCACTTTTGCACTGGGGGTACTTGTTACCGTAACTACAAAGACCTGCCCCTCTTCATGGTTATGACTACGTATTTTGTCCTGCGAGTTCATTTTCTGAGAGTTCTCCCTTTCCTATTGCCTGGGATGACTGTTTCAGACTGAATTTAAATTACAGAAATAGTTTAACAGAAAAATCTCTCAACTATCCGATTTCTTTCTCACAAGACAGTAACTGACCTTGACATTAATAAAAGTGGGAGCACCACCAGCTGTTCTTAATTTTCCTTTTCCAGTTACTGCTTTGAAAAATTACTTTTTAAAACACTGATTCTTGAAGTTTTCAAATTGTGAGTGCGAATTATCAAAATATATTTGCAAGAAAAGCAAACCTGCTATTAAACCTGAGGACCATTTTTCTTGAGCATAACTCAAGTAGAAGTGGTGATTGACGAATTTTCATTGCTTCCCATGCCAGCACTCCTCAGAGTGTATCTGGACCTGGAATTGACTGCTTTTTTCAGGGGTGGTGGGGGATTCAGCTGTCTTCACCCAGCCTCTGCTACACAAACAGCATGAGAGTTGATGAGGATCTGGACCCATTTCTTGAGGGCAGAACTTTATAATGAGGCCCCTCCATAGGCATCAAATGTCTGAGCGCTGTCCTCTACAAGCTAGAATTAATAAAGATAATAAACATCACCATTACTTCAGATTTCATAACATCTCGAAACTAGAACTAGTTTCATTTTTTCCTTGATGTTTTAAAGTCGTTTAGCTCTTAACATAGGCAGCTGTGTAGGACTACAGTGTCATTGGCAGACAGTTGCATAGCATGAAAGTTATCTTTGGGAAAAAATGGCATTTCATTTGTAGGAAAATTTTGCTGAGGAACGGTTGTGTTTGCCTCTATCCTCTTAACAGGCAGAAGCTTTAGAAGTATGTGGTCACAAGATTTTCTGTGACTAAAATCAGCTGTATTTTGGCTTGCAAGCTTATATGCTAAGACACAGCCATATGAGCATAATTCGTTTTTAGACCTTGCTTCTTTCTGTAACCCAGGGATTCACAATACCAATGTTTTTAAGACATCAGTACTATATTTTTTTAATGTCTCAGATTCTCGTCGTTTTTTGGAAGTTATGTGTCCATTTTAGATGCACGAAGCTTTACATTGTGCTCATCTAGTGGACGGGAGCTTGTTATGCAATCACTTCCAATCAGGTGATGAAATCTGAACTTGCTTAAAAATAATATGTTTTTGTAACATCGTAGAATCAATTTCCTCGTGTATCAAGTTGGAATGACTGTTTAAGCTGCTTCAGTTCCTGCATTATTTGATAATGTCTGCATTTCTCTTACTGTTCAAGGGCTCAGGCAAGCTAAAGCGTTCAACTTGTGGATGTTCTGAAAGATATTTTCGCTTCATAAACTGTTTAAGGATACCTTAAGAATATTTTTGTCTTGGTTGGATTTAAAACAGATAATTATAAAAATCACTGCCAGTTTCCAGTATCTTCCAGAAAATTTTAGTAAATACTGTTCTTTCTCTGGGCAGACTGGTTGTTAAGGAAAAGATTGTGTTGCATCTTCCAAGAGCTCTTGATTTTAAATTTAAAATAAATTGATCTATATCGGTGTGTGGGGGGGGGGGGAACAGAAAAAAAAAAACAACCCTACAACTTGATACATAGGAAACTACTTGAATTAAATGCTCATTTTGACATTTTGCCAGTCATGGGAATTTGCACATGCTCTGGGCTGAGTCAAGATATTAAAACAAAATTACAGCAGTAAAATGAAACATGAGGAAAGTTCAGGCTTGACTTCCTAAGTTATCAAATACATAATAGCGAACATGTGGTTTCTCTGTTCTTCACTTTCCTTGTATAAGTTAATAGTATGTCTGAAAGCAGTGGAATTTTGATACAGCACTGTGTTACTTGGCATTGCAGAATTCTCCTACTTTTTCCATTAGTCTCAAATTATCCTCTCCCTTGTAATGCAGCACTTCTGGATGATGTCCATAAGGGAGGAAAATTAGAGCTGAACGGATGGATTCTATTTCATTTGTTACCAATTTCATGACAGATAATACCTTGTGAGAAAACTATAGGGTCACGCAGAATTACTACTTGCTCACTGCTAAGTAATTTAATTGACGTCACTTTGAAGGAAAATGCTTGTTATATTGGAGATTTTTATATTACTGTTTTGAAGAATGTTTTGGTTTAGTGTATGCTGTAGATTTGACTGAACTGAGAAATTGCCAACTTCTTAACATGTTATGCCTGATTTTTCTTTTCTGGAGTTTCTCTTTACTGATTTTATGTTTTTATAAGCAAAACAATCTGGTCTTTTCTATTTTTTTTTTTCTTTTTTCTATTCAGAGAATACCTACAGGTATAACAGTGATGTGTATATGTGAGAAAGATTACATGTCACATCTAGCTTTGAAGACTCATTAGTAAAATAGTGAAATACCAACACAATTGAATTTGTGTTTGGGGAAGAGAATATAGGATTTGTGTTAACTAAAATGCATTTCCATTTTGTAGAAAGTAATTCAAATTATTGTTTTAGATGTAGAGGATTTGGGGAAATGTTAAACATGTTTGACCTTAGAGTCAAGGTGTTAAAGTTTACTAGAGGCATCACTGAGATCTCTGTCAGGTCTCTGGGAAAGTTAATACTTGACTTTTCTTAAGCATGGCTTTATTTATTCATTTTGAAATACTTTCAGTCTTTCCTGAGAAGGAAGAGGTACAAGTCCTCTATCACTCCCCTTCATGTTTCTGTTGCAGTTCTATGTGCATTTCTAATACTTTCTCCAGTGCTGGGGTTTTTTTTCTTAACTGCAAAGAAGAAATGATAGTGACTTCTCAGACGGCATCCTGTTTGTTTGGGATTGTTGGTTCTTAGTTACTGGCAAGAGGCTGAAATGCAGATGTAGTTTGCTTTCTGTTTTCTTTTTTCTCCCCAGTACCGTAGAAGGAGTATAATTGACTGTTAATGTTCGAGGTAATTATTAATGAAGTCATTTAGAAAAGGATCTATGTGGAATCAGTTGACAACTCCACATATTTTGTGTGTAGTTCTTCTTGAGCAAAAAAATGAAAATGTTGTTTATTGAAGTTTCTGACATATTTATTCGGGTATTTTCCTCTACCTATCCCCAAAGGCACTTCTCTTTGGCACCTTGGCATCCAGAGTTTTGTTACATACCACATGTTGCATTTTCCTCTGCCACACTGCTAACTTCCATGAGCTGACACAGTTGCAGTTTTGGTGTTTTCATTTTCACCTTTCTTTCATTTGCAGAACTGTCTTACAGATGACATCAGAATATCTACGTGGAAGGAACAGGTTTTCCTGTCACATAGTGCCTTGCTGGCAAAGAGCTGCCAGGCTGCAATGGAACTAGCAAAGCATAGTGCTGAGATTCAGGACATGGCATTTCGGTATGGAAAGCACATGTCCATGAGTCATAAGGTAAACCTTTTTCTTTCAATCTGTGATTTTAAAATTGGAAAGATTTGCAAGATGTGTTGCTCTTGAGGTCTGTTCTGTAACACCACTATGCTACTGACCTTTGTCAGCAGGTCAGTGGTATTGAGAGATTTGACCACTGCCTGGTATGACATTTGCAGAAACTGCTAGTATGAACAGTACTTATGAACTGGAAAAATCACACTTCTGGCCATGTAGTTTATTTCATTCAGGGCTCTGTTAAAAGTCCCTTTAGTTTGACTGCAACTTAAAGCTTTACTTTCTGTGCTCACGCGTTCTTCTTGAAGCCCCTGTCCCAGCAGCAGGAATTGTTGAAGGAAGCAGGTTTTGCATATCAAGCTGCCTCTGTGCAAATGTTTGTGCCAATGAATTCAGCTTCCTGTGGCAGCACATGAGGCTGAGGCAGGAGCTGCAGTGGCTGAAGTACCTGCATACATTCCCTTCTGGCTAATCTGCTGTGGAGGTAACTTCCAGAGGGAGCAGGTAATGCGCAGCAAGGGAAGTAACCAGATGAGGACAGTAACAGTCTAAACATCTGCAGCAGAAGGATTTCCCAGAGAAAGTCTCTGACCCTCCCTCGTGCTGAGGTGAGACCGTCACTCCAAAATGTCTGTGCAGGTTTAAGATTTCTACTTGTCCTCTGTGGGAGCTCACTGGCCTTGCACAGAGCTGCATCTCCAGCAATTTCAGCTCAGGTCGGGAGAGCATCCACTTAGTGCAATTTTGAGTTAGAGTATTCCAGTGTATGTAAGCTGCATTTTCTTCACTGGAAACTGGATGGGAACATTTTCTTCAATTATTGAAAATCTTTCAGTCCACAGCTAGAGCTAGTGCAAAGCAAAATACGGTAGGGAAATTCAGATCTTCAGCACTCTTGTTTTGCCTCACATAACCACTCCATCTGTATTGCTTCACTTGTAAATGAAGATGTCACTTGAGACAGGCAAACAGACCTCCCATCCGCTTCTACTCAGTTGGTTTATGTGGTTTCTAGTTCCTCAAGGAAAAGGAAGTGGTTTTCAAAAGCACGACTTCATTGACATACAAATATTGCTATGTGCTGTTACTAGGTACAGCTCTGAGAGTAAACCACTTCTAGTTCAGACTACAGTTTTAATGTATTTTGTGTATGCTTAATATTAATACAAAGACTAAATCATTCTTTCTTTTATAGTTTTTCCATGTCTTTCCATTCAGCAATTCCTTACCTGACTTTCCCATCACTTGCCCAGCTCTGCAAGCTGTCCTTTACCTATTTATTTGGAGATACTCTACGTACTTTATCACAACTTTCTGCCACTGCAGTGCTTCTCCCTCTTCCTCTCCCTCCCCCAGTCTTGAAGTGCAACCAAAATGCAAGTGTCAAAGCAGAAAATGGCAAGTAGCTATAGAATTGGGACATAGGCTTTAAATTAATAGATGTAAATGTATAGTCTGTTTCTGGAAGCTGAAAAAAAAATGTTCTTCTCGTTCAGCTGCATTCAGACCTTCAGCCATTTGTTAAAGAAAGTTCTAGTGATGCCATGGCCTTCAGTTTGAATTGCGCTCCTGCAGTCCTTCATCAGGAATTCCTTGGAAGGGATGCATGGATTAAACAGATCAGAGAGGTAAATTAAAACATTGCTTAGAATTGCCTCCTTCTGCTATTTGTAACTCTCTTCCTGTCCATGCTTTCAGTCTACAGAGAAACTCAGAAACTGATGTCAGGTGAGATAATGCAAAGGTTATTACCTCTGCTCTCCAGTACCTAACACCTCTCTCCTTCATTATTTCAAGACGATGAAATCAAAGGAGCTGACAAATGAGCTCTGTAAGACTTCTGTGTGGCAGTGTAACAAGCAGATTCATTTCCATGGAACATATGTCCTTACTGTGTGCAAAGTCCCGTATCTTAGCTTAAACCTACTTTCAATGGCAGTGTAAAGCAGAGAGCTTTGCACTGCAGTAGTCAAAAGGTAGGTACACATTTTCTTTGGCTAACTTTTCTCTGGGATCCCTAATTTTCAACAGAGGGAAAAGAACTGGGAGACATGGCTTCCTGACCACTACAAAGTATTTGTGAGGTCTAGCTGATTGATGTCCTCGTTCTCAGTTCTCTTCATTCTTTTATCTTTCCTCTAACACTTAGATAAGAGAGGGTATAAAAGTAAGATAGCTGTGTAGCATATATCTGTTTTACATTACCATGTAGAACTGTGGGGTTCAGGCCTATGAAGAGTTACCTGTGTGTTGAAATACAAATAGATAAAACTATACAAGAGAGCAGTGAGGAGAAAGAGGGGAAGACACAAAAAATGACCAAAATAAAGCAATCTGTTGTGTTCGTGCACCAGACAGACATGTTTGTCTGTCTAAACAGCTGTGATATGTACTGTTTGGAAATTCCTGCTGTTGTTATACTGATTCTACAGGAGAAAGTCTGCTGCCTTTGATAATAAGCTAGCTCCCTGCAAACATATTCTTTTAAGACATGCTTGCTGATGGCTTCTTTCTTCTTTGTTTGAAAGCAGAACTCAGTATCACAGGATGTAAAGTTTGAGCTTCTGCCTGATTCTCCTTTTATGATGGCCAGGTTGCAGTCTGCCTCCACACACCACATGCAAGAGGCATAGTCTCATCAGCAGTGAAATTTTGGGACGTGTGTATGGCATCTACAACCTTGCAGTAGTACTTTGTGTGTGTGAATCTTGAACCAAAACAAAACTTCATGTCAATTTGAAATTAGAGGATGATAGTTCATAATGTATGATGAGAAATTTTCAAATTCTACAGTCTCAACACAAGGCTCAGATGTGAGTTGAATGTAAATGGATTTAGATGATTGCAGTTGGAGAATAATGGTATTTCCACAGCACACTTTATAAAGGCTTTGAAACCATTTCCCATCTGCAGAATCTAGAGGAGGTTGCAGGATTCCAGGAGTGCCGTCTGTCTGCTTGCTAATTCTTATACCAAAAATGGGCATGATAGAAACAATGAAGCAGTTTTCCCTGAAGGGGAAAGAAGTGACCTGCTCTACATAGAAGTATTGTACTTACTATTACTTTAGCTAAATACAAAGTATGTGGCCAGGATTTACTGCCTGTCATGCATGTCCTAATCAAGGATGCCTGAACTGCTGTAGAGCCCAGGACTTTTTGTGGTGGTTTCACCACAGTTCTCTTGTCACAAGTCCAGAAACAGCTGCTGTTCCTACAGTAGCTTTAGAATAGAGACAGCCATATGCACCTTCTTGCTGCTGAGCTGGAGACTTTTTAAAAGCCCTCTTGTTTCTTTATTTGGAAAGAGCAAAACACACCAGATCACCACATGTGGAAAGCTGCATCAACACTGTGAGTGGATGTATTTTGAGAAGATTAGCTTCTGATTTGGAAGTTCAGAAACTGCCTTAAAAGAAATTTGGGATGCATACAGAGGGAAGCCATGTCGTAAGAGAGAAAAACAGTTGTAGGTGTATATGTATGTGTGGGTATGCATGTATACACAGAATGAATACATGAATGAATGATCATCCACAAAGACCAGAGACCTGTTCTCACTGATTTTACCACCAAACCCCTCCAACCTTTTGTATTTAAACATAAAATGGCCAGTGAATGGTTTGGTCAGCTGTCTATTTGAAAAGCAATATGGGCTGGGGAGTAGAGTCCTGAAATGTGTTTATTTTGGGGTGTTTTTTTTTCTTTTTAAAATAAACTTAAAAATCCAACCCTAAATGGTTTCCAGGAAACACCGTTGTAGACAAATACTTGAATGCTCACCTCTAGAGGAAGTGTTGAAGTACTTGCTAAATGCAGTCCTGCTGAGATTTTGGAAAGCCTTGTATTCTTAAACTTCAAAAAAAAAAAAATCCCTTACAAACAGGTCTAGAACGCCTGTTAGCCCACAACATTTTAAATTAAAAAATAGAATAAGTTAGAAACTAGAACCATCTTATTTAGGCCAAGGTACCTTTCACTATATCTTTCACCTTATACCTTTCACCATATCGTTCTGAGCCATCTCCGAAGAAGCACAACTAGAAGAAAATCATTTCTGAAATGCTTTGTAGATCATTTCTTAAATGCTTTGTTAAGTATTTGTGAAGTATACATTTTAAGAACATATGTAAGAGGGTCATCTGATCTGAGAAAGAAAAGTCAGTCTTCAAAAACACTATTCCTGAAAACCTGCTTCAAAAGCATTGTCATAAACTATCTGCTTGTGGTCTGCTTATCTGATACATTCTGAGTCATTTCATGGGGGATTCAGGGATCTTTCTTCCTGGCAAGGTGAACTGATTTCATACCACCTGATTATTGATGAAGAATGTCCTAATATTATTGTCCTTCACAGCTGGCACATGGTATTCAGGTGGAAGGCTAAGCTGAGTTGGTTGTTCATATCTTTAGCATGCTGGTAAGCAGATCCTTTTCTCTGGGGCCCAGAGCCTTAGCACTCCCGGGAGCCTTGGCACAGCCAAGCAGTGAGACCTGGAAAGTTACCCAAATTTGACAAGAGGGCATACCTTTTGCGAGTCAGTCTTTATACCTTTGAAGAAACTAAACCAGATGCAGAAATCTGATGTAAAAGGAGAAAGTCTCTGTGTCTGAAATCAGGGTCAGTAAAAGTCAAAGAGCAAACTACTGTGAGGATAAAAGGAAGAAAAAAGCAAGTGTGCTATTGTAAAAAGAAAACCTAGGAAACATTAGCTAAGGCTGCTGCTTGGAGAAGTGTAACTGCTGTTGGCTTGAATGTTTGAGAGGAGCAGAGCATGAGAAAATACTCCTGCTGCTTGTAAGGTCTTATGTTTAGGAGAGGGCATGCCGAACACACCTCTTCTGGTATTGCTAAGACTGAAAAGCCAGATTCTCTGAAACAGAACTATGTTGGATAAGCTGGGAACACCTTCGGTTGTATTTTAAAGAAAGTCAGTTCTACTTAAAGTAGTAGCTCTTCTAGTTGCATTTTATACTCTTGCTGCTCTAGTCTGTAGTAGGTTATATATAAAATCTTATGTAAAATCTCTCTTTCTCTTTAAGGCACAAGGAAAAGGAAATATGATGGACTACAAGAAGGTCAGTAAATTACATTTAAACCTGCTTTTTATTTTTAATATTTTATGTAATATTTTCAAGGTTATTCTTGACAGTTGAAACTTCATTATTCAAGTCATTTTGTGCATATATACATGGAGAGAGAGAGACAATGGCTTGTACTGTTACTTGATTTGAAATGTCGGTAATAGTTATCTATCCTGTGAGTATCAAACATAGCCATTTAATAATCATTTTTGCCATTATTTATTCCGTTTAATTCTCCAAACTTAGATCTCAAACCAGCTTTTTGTCAGCTTTTGCTGTCTCCTTTTCTGCAGTTGTTTGCAGGTTAATCAGTGATCTCTACTCATTGATAGAATATGCTGTTATTCTTTTCTTAACTTCACCTTAATACTCTGATACCTATAGAAATATACTCACACCTACACACATTTTATAAGTATTTGTCTTTCTTTCAGTTCCTGTTACAGCTTTTAGCTAAGTCACCACAGCATTTGTGATGCAACTGCTCTATAGTAACGGCAGATGTGAACTAACTAGCTTATTAGCTGAAAGTAGCTGGGGTACCATGAAGCTCTTAGAGAAGTGCAGGAGGTGTCTGAGAAGCTCCCCTGGTTCAGTACCAGAGAACAGCTTAACTGTGGTGGAGGCAGAAGGTGAGGTTTGTCCCCAGGTCACTCACTGAGCACAAGGCTGAGTTGTTCCAAGTCTTAAGTACATAATGAGGGTCCAGTTAGCTTCCTCCAGCATCACTGGGAAATAATAGATAAGTTACTGCTTGCACACAATTAAGAATCACTTCTTGGAGTAGAGTTTAAAGAACATTACAGCTATGAATATTTGCTGCTAATATGGAAAGCTAACATGGATACATACAAGTCAGACTTCCAATGTATTTATTCCATATTAAGAAAATTTGAATTAGTATTTTTCTACTTGTTTGAACATGAAAAGGATCTCAACCTTAACTTACTATTTAAAATCATTGTCATTTTGGTTTGGTGTTTTAATTTGTTTTGTTTTTAACAATAGAAAAACACTAATGCAACTACGCTTTCTAAATCATCACTGAGAGTACTAAATTTCTTTTTCCTCAAATATGTGAAACACTTCTTTGAATGTTCAGACTAGGCTGCTTGCTTTTCTAACTACAGAATGGATTTCCTCCTTTTCAGAGTTACAGTTGTGACATGCCCAATAACATTTCCATAGTTTAAAAAAAAAAAGTGGGAGGTGGGAGGAAGGCTTCTAAAGGCTTCTAAAATTGCTTTACTGAATTATGTATTTGTCATTATATTCTACATTTTGACTTGCATGATTTCATATTTTGAATCCTTCAGATGAAGTTGGAAAACTTAGTGTGAGTGAGCAACTTGGACACTTGAATAAAAGGAAAGGAAAGGAAAAAGCCTTCTCAAGTTTTTTGTTTCATGCAATTGACTTCAGGTGGGAAACATGATTTCGATGCTCTGGCTGATCATCTCTTACTCACAAATATTATGAGTAATGAAAAATTAGTAGTAGTTTAGTAGTGAAAAATTCTCCATTGCTTTTGCACACTCAAACAATAATCAGCTTTGGTTTTTGTGGGCTTTGTTTCAAAATCGGTGTCATGTCCCTTTCTTCTGTGTTTCTTCATTTAAAATAAGTGGCCAGTAGTTACATCCATGCTCAGTAAGCTCAGAAACCTGTAGCTCACCTCAGTGTAGTAGCTTGACCAATACATGCACCCAGCCAATTAGAGTACATATTGTGCCACACAAATTTGTATTTCTTTTTTGTCCTTTGCTGCGATGTCTTTATTTCTGTACTACTAGCATCAGTGTTTTGCACATTTGCTGTCTTTTTTTTCACAGCATCAGAGTCTCCTCTCATCTTTTTATTCAGTTGCTAGAATTACTTTAACATTCCTAATCAAATCTTGGAGGCTTGTTTCTCTTTGAGTCTCTGAAATATCTCTTTCATTTTGAAAAAGCTAAGGTCACCAAAACTAGATGCAAAACTTCACTTTTACTATGAACTTCAGCACGCCATTTGCACAAGGTAAAAATGCTGTTCCTTTATTTGAATTAATAACCATATGCATATGAAGACTTTTTGCTGTTTTGTCTGCTTAAGAATATTTCACCTTATTCACTGCAGATTTCAATTAAAATAATGAATTAAGGAAAAGATGAGAAATTGAGATCTACCCATTCAACGTGACTACTTAAAAGGCTGCTCAAGAACTTTTTAACTTTCATTTGATGCATGTTATATTAAAATGGTCTTTCTGAGCTTTTCCACTGACAAAAAAAAAATCTTGATGGTGCTAGTAAACTTAGTGAGGGCTCTGAGATAAAAACAGAAGTGAAATACTTTTCATTGTTTTAATTCGCCCCGAGACTATCATGTCAATAAGGTCACAGTTCTGCGAAATTATTAGTACTTTTTTCTCCCAGCGTATCAATCTTTTTATCAGAAGGACTTTGATATCAAAAGGACTCTTATTTTCTTGCATTATTATCTGAATGTTTCACTGAATTTTTTGCTGTACTATCACACCACATCCAGACAAATTATTGATCCATCATTATGGTTTTTTGAAAGTCTCTTACAAAGATGAAAAAGTAGTTTCAGCTCTATTTCAACTGTGTTTCTTAGATAACAACAGAAAAAGTACCAATATATGGCAGAAACAAAGCTCATGTGTGTCATTGAAAGCAGCAGCAACTTTCCTGTCATCCTCATTTGTGTGCTGAATTTCAGCAAAAATCTCAGACTTCTTTGTCCATTTTACAAATTATTTGCCCCAGATAAGCTGTGTACTTCTACAAAAACAAATTGAGATCCTCAGTGAATCACTTATTATTTTGTAACTTTGGTTAAAAATCTTCCACTGAAATCAAGACTTAATGGTGCTAGGCATTATACAGACTTGTTAAGTGAGAGTAACAAAGGTACAACAAGTTTGCAGGAGTGAATAATTCTTGTTTTCTGGCCAAGGCTGTAGTGATAAGATAAAGCTCATGTATGTGACATCCTATATTTTGCATCCAGTTCGCGTACCACAGAAAGGATTTGTTGTTTTTCTTAATGTAGGATTCATAAAAGATAAATTAAGTCATGTGAAAGAAGACATGGCAAAAATGATATTTTTTTAATGTAGCCCTGTTCACTTGCTTTCCCATGGAGTCCTTTCATCCAAACTGGCACAGGAAATATGGTACATCAGTGCTGTGACATACTTTGATGGTTTGTATATAGAAGCACCATACATGCTGTTAACAGAGCAGATCTTATACTGGATTGGCAGTAACATGAGTCAGGAAATGGTAGATCCATTCATGCGCTGCATATCACTAACGTCTTGGCTTCGCATATGGAAGGAAAGAGCTAGAGAAGAAAAATGGAAAAGGTCACATCTGGAAACAAGGAGGTTTCTTGGTGGCAGCCTGCTGTCATGATACTAATAACTAACAATAACACAGTGCCATCCAGCTGCACCAGCAAGGGTGTGTGACTCTGCTTGCCCAGCTCACTGCTGGCTGCCGCAATCAGTGCATTTGTCCTACTGTGTTGCTGTCTGTGGAACAGTTTTACCATCACATGGCATAAATGACAGTGCTCCCTCAGCTCTGATTAATTAAATGCCAGAGTATCATCATGAGCGGTGTCGTGGGACTGTGGGCAATAGGCTAGCTATTGTCCTGCTCCTGAAATGCGGCAAAGAGCTAACAACAGAAGATTGGTGTTGGTAGATGGTAATGACCTCTGGTAGTTTTCTGTTAAAATCTCTCATTTGGGGCCATTGTCATTAGTTCCTTTTGTTCTGTATATTAAAATAATAATTGTTAGTGAATATACTTTTTCTTGATGTGTCAGTAATATTACATAAGCAGACAAAACCACTCAGGAGAAGCAGCTTACTGCACTGTTGGAATTAACCAAATGTCAAAATGAATGGTGCTCACCTCGTGGGGCCCTGTAGGACTGGTCCCGTGCCCTTCTGGGAGGTCACCTCACATGGCTCCCTGTCCGTTATGAAGCAGTTGGCTCTTATTGCTTGTTGGCATTTAGTTTTGTCCCTGAAATAAATATATCCTATGTTAACGTCCAGATTATTTGGTGTGATGAGAGGGAATGGCTTCAAGTTGCACGAGAGGAGGTTCAGATTGGGTATTAGGAACAATTTATTCTCAGAAAGAATGGTGAGACACTGGAACAGGCTGCCCCGGGAGGTGGTGGAACCACCATTCCTGGAGGTGTTCAATAAATGTGTAGGTGTGGAACATAGGGACATGGTTTAGTGGACGACATTGGTGGTAGGTCGACAGTTGGACTAGATGATCTTAGAGGTCTTTTCCAACCTTAATGATTCTGTGATTCTATGATCACTTGTTAGATGGGGGATGCTGTTATGTTGTTAATTTGGGGTAAATTTAGGAGGGGGGTCGGAATCTGCATCCTGGTGGTCGCTGGGATGAAGGTTCGTAGTTATCTTCACTGCTTTCAGCCGCTCACGTGTTTGAACCAGGCGCCGTTAGCAAGGTCGTGGTCTTCTGATTCCCATTGTTGCAACACTGTTTAGGTTACCGGATGTCCCGACAAGGGGAGGCTTTTATAAAGCAAACCTTGAGTTTCGATTTGATTAACAAACCTCACCCTTTTATTTATTACATTTTGTTTTCTGAGAGAGTCTGTGTGTTTGTTTCTTCTGAAATTAGATTTTGGCTAAACTAAAGAAAGGTAACAGTTACCTGAAGTACCCAAGTGTATATCCAATACCAAAAGTCAGCTGTATCGTTGTTTTTAATTGGTGGGTGTCTTCCATGGCTTTTTTTAGGATGAGAATCCAACATAACTTTTGTTGCATTAAACCAAACAACATCACATCTTTTAGCATAAATATCACATTAATTATTTGTATGCACTGACAAATTAGTAATGGCTTCCTGGGTTACTGTGATTTGAGTATGTCATACTTTTGGGTTCATCATATACCTATCATTGTTGAGATTTAAAAGCTAATAGACCTTGACAAGTTAATTGTGAAAGACCTGGAAAGGCATAAGGAGGAGTTGGTATCTTCTCTAAAAAGCTAAAAGGTTTGTACATTCTATCAGAGGCTCAAGATGGCTTGTAATAATTTGGCAGTGTCCTATGCATAACAGCTGAGGCAGCAGTGTTCCCTTTAAACAGGACATCTTTCCTGTACTGTTAGAGGGGACTCATTCCAGATTTGGTCTCTTCCTAGAAAGGGATTTTTGGACTTCAAAATTAATTTTGAACTATTCTACTAATGGAAGTTTCTGCAGGCTGTTACGCACTTTAAAGGTGCATTTCATTACCTTTTATATTAAAAAAAAAAAGCTAAGAAAATATTGGATAAATGTGTTTATTGTTCCTATTTCAAATGGCATATATTATTCTACATATAACCAAAAAAGACTGAAAAAATGTATTCAATGATATTATGAAATGATGCACTAGAATGATTGTCCAGCTTGTATTGAGAAGGAAGAGCATAAATCTGTGTCTGTCCACAAAGGCTGCAAGTCATTGCTGAGACATCCCAAGGTGCTTCGAAAATACAAGAAACATTTTAAAAGGTTGATGTACTAGCTGTAAAATCGGCTAGTGCTTCAAGGTGACATTTCTGCAGTCTAATACAGCAAAGAGAGAACAAATTTAGAAAAGCTAGTGCAGAACACTGTAAACAATGCATTGGTCAGTCACTCAGCCAAAGACCAATCTAAATTTTGTATTTGGGGGTTCTTCTTATTTTGGTGAATAACGTACATTTCAGAAATTTAGAATAGTTCAGCTCAGTTCAAGATCAGTTCAAACATGATGTTTAAAGATTTCAGTATATAAGAAATTAAGATGTTTAGGGCCATTCAGACAAAAAATACATTTTTTTTCCTGAAGTTGCTTGTTATCCTGTCACTTAATCCTAAGTTTGATCATGAAAAAGAAAAAGAAATTCCTGTGTTCTTCTCCCTTTGCACATAAAATCTAGTTCTATCAAAATATTTCCACATATTCACAGAGTCTCCCGCCACAGAATTTATTGTTCCCTGTAGGTAAAACTATCTAAAAGGAATCTTGTTGTTCCTTAGGCTGGGAAATAACGTAAAAATACATCAGCACAGAAGATTTGAAGTTGTTCCTTTATACTTGAACACCTGCTGTTTTTTTGTCTTCATTGATTCTTCAATCTCCAAAATCCAGCAGTCCCTAGATTGCCTTGTTGTCCTTTTGTTGCCCTCAGACAAGCAATCTTCTCCAGCAGGAGCCCGAAACAGTTGCTCTGGAAGGCAAATACCTTATTTCTGTGTTATATATATATAAAACTATATATAACTATATATATATAACAAATATATATATACCATAATAAATATATATATATATATTTGCCTTTTAAGACAAGGAGACTAGAAAACATAGTGCTCAGAACTCAGCTTTAGTCACAAAATGATGCAGTAATTGAAGTTGGAAGAGACCTCTGGGGAATATCTGGTCCCACCTCCTGCTCAAAGCAGAGCTGGTGTGAATTGATTAGCTCAGTGCCTTGTCTAGTTGAGTTCTGGATACCTGCAAGGACTGTGTTTTTACAACCTGCCTGAGAGATCTGTTGCATTGACTTCCCTCATGGTGGAAAAGAACATCCTAGAGTCTCATCAGCATTTCCCATGCTGCTACCTGTGCCCAGTGCTTCTCCTCCTTTCCACATGAACCTTTGAAAAGAGTCCTGTTCAATGGCTCCTCTGCACTTGTCTTTGAGATGGTTGGGGCAGCAATTCCAGCCTTCTGCTCTTAAGCTGAACCAAGCAATTTGCAGCCTTTCCTTGTTAACACAGCTTGAAGTGTGGTTGATGATCTTTGCTGCAAGGGCACACTGTTTCAAGAAAAAGTAGGTGTGCAGGTAACTGTGAAGGAAAACGTGTAGTTCAAATATGAGAGAAATGGGATGTGGACCTCTCAACCTATTGGTTGTTGATTTGACTCTAGTTGAATGTTATCAGATATGGTTAGAGGCAACTTCTGTTGGATAACCAGTTAGCACTGTATGTGAAAATAGTGATTGGTCTGAGATTCACCATCACTACCTTTTCATTACTCTTACTGTATTTATAACAAATCATTAGAATCTAAAAGCTGAATAGACCCTTTTCAGGGTTTTTAATCCAAGTGTAGAATATTTTTATGTGCCTAAATATGTAATTAAAAAAAAAAAAGCTAATGGTCCAAAGTAGGAGCAGGAATGTGAATTCCTGCAATTCACTACCATTTTATTTATGGAATGGGCCTAGATGGCACCTTTTTGTTTTGTTGCTTATGCTGGAAATCATTTCTTATACTGTTACTCTTCAGGAAATCATTTCTTAGTCTTGCTAGCTTGTAAACAGGGAGATGGGACATACAAACATACTTCTTTCTTTTTAGGGTGGGCTTAGAGGGGTTAGTTCTCAGCTGTAGAACCGTTCTGTTCCTACGTGAAGGGCCAGAAACACAAACATTATATAAGGTGACATGGTCATTGCCCCCAAACTACTCTTGTGTTTTATTTAAAATGAGATATAACAGTCCTGAGACCAAAGTCTCAAGCTCAGCTCCCCCTTTTCATAAAAAAAGCACCTTCTGTTGTTTCTTGGTTCTATCTTGGCCCAGCAAACTTAGGAGGGTTGAATGGAAAATGCTCCTACTCCAACTGTTGATTGCTTATGGTTGTCTCCTGAAAGATAGGTATGGCCAGGGTATGGCAAGTGGCAATCTTCATAGCACAGTCAGTGTCGTCTTACTTTTTATTTGCAGGATGTTCCTAGAGCATGAGTGCAGAGGGACATAATGGAAAGCAACATTAAAGGTGGAAGGAGTCAGAAAAGATCCCTTTCTCCTCCTCTTGATTTTCTGATAGAAGGTGGCTGAAGTAGGAGCTGATACAGAAATGAGGAGAAGGGAAGCTGGAGAAGTAGAGCCCAGCCACTCACTTCACAATTTGTCCTGTGTGCATTCAAAGCATTCCAAACCTCAGCAGTTCCCTCCTTTCCATATCCTCCTATTCTCATTTGCTCTTTCTGTATGTCTTGATTAGAGCCATCCCTCCTTCCAGTCAAAGACCAGGGAATGGGAAGAAATGAAAATAAATTCATTGCAAGTCAAATGGATAGGGCAGGGCCTAGTGCAGATAGTGTAGGCTGTATGCAGCAAGGCTCTTAATATGCTTTTTTTTCAGTGCCCAGCCAGGTATCTTTTTTCAAAGTCTGTGAAGATTTTGTTGTTGTGTTGCTTTTTCTTAGACTCATAGAGCAACCTTTCAGACAAAAAACTTTGGGTTTCTGAGCTTCATGTGTACAATGCTAAGCCTGGTCAACATCTGGATAGATTGAGGGAAACAGAAGGTGCTGAGGAAAAACAGTGATGATTTGTTGGGAGGGGTTATTGCTTCCCTTATGAATCTTAATTGGGCTGCACTGTTTTAAAACTATTCTTAAAGCTGAATTGAAAGTAGAGCCCTTCTGTGAACTTTCACATGCTTGGCACCTTTAGAAAGAAGTGAGGCTTTATTGCCAGTGGTTGGAACAAAAGCCAAAAATTTAAAATGCAGTATTCCAGCATATCTAGCAGTTGAACTGGCAAAAAAATGTCTAAGTAAGCCGTATCTTGACTTGTATTCTGTTTTAATTATTGAATGCTGCTCTGAAGTAGGTTGTATTTTAATGATGGATGGAATTGTTCCTACCAGTGGAAATATGTTAGCACAAAATGACGCCATGTAAGTAGACACCAAAAGATGAGATTCCTTTACTTAGAAGAAATTAATGAGGGAGCTTAATTGAAGTTTATAAAGTAATAAATTGAAGGAGTTTGTTTTTCTTTTGTATTTATTTGCCTAAAAAGTTAGCTATTCCTATCTAAATGAAATAGTGGAAATAATACATCTAAACTGGATACATGCATTTTTTAATGTACTTAATTTGTGAAGTTCATTGCATGAAATCACTGAAGTCCAAAAATTGAGAGCAAGTGTGGAAGTGTAGCTCCAGTAAAGCTAACAGTGCACCTAAAGGCATAAATCAGTTGTTTTGCATAAAGCAGGGCTATTGAAGCCTGGTTTCCTATGGAGTTACATCCTGAATTTTTTTAATAACTTTCTTCCAACGAGAAGCCCAATTTGTACTCCTGCTTTTTTTTTCCCCTTCCTTTTTACAACCGTGTCTGAGACAGAGGTAACATTCAGTCTGATTAATCCAGACTGGTTTGCCTCAGTGTATGTGTACTTAGTTGAATTGGCCAGCTGATTCTGCAAGTGGAACACGAAACGAAGTTGTTAAGGATGTGAAATTGTTCATGACATGGGATGATACCTAACTAAAAAGCTGAGGAAGGAGCCTGTCATATAGGCAGGGATTTTTTCATTTAGAGGTCCCTTGAACTTTGCCTGCAAACATTCAATAGTAGATTAGTCTGATTTTTTTGTATAGTGATTTCTCTGCATGTATCTTGACATGGGCTTTCCGTTGTTTTGTCTTCAAGGCACTGTATGTGTCTATGGGTTTGCACAAGACAAGCACATAAATAGGTTGCGTCCCTCAGTTACTTTCTGAATTCTCCCTCATCCCAGATTTTAGTTTAAAGATTTTTTAGAAGCTGATCTCTTTCCAGTATACATCTCAGCATATACTTACAAGAGCATTAGCAGGTACATTAAACATTTCTAGTGAGCTTTAGCAAATCAGCAGTGTTTGGTTCAAGATGTGTGGGCTCTACCGTCTCTCAATGTTATGACTGAAGGAAGGGGAGAGGAACACCTTTCCATGCTATTCACGTACCTCCTTTCTCTCACCTGTCCCCACCTTCGCTGCAGAGCTGTGCTGTATGGCTGATTCCTGTTCGTTAGAAGATGTGTTGAATTAACGATGCAGTGCAGTTTTGCCTCCAGGTTAGTTCTCCAAAGCACAGTGCAGGAAAATTCTAACTGGAAAGAAAAATAAAATTTTTATGAACTGGGACCTGAACACTCAAGTGCTGTAATATGCTTTCAACTAATTTCATCTCTAAATATGGATAATGAATCCACTTCAGTTTGTATTAAGAAATATCATTCATTTTAAATAAACGCAAGTATCTATAAAATGTGGATGACTTTTACAGTTTGGACGTGGCTGAGATATTTTTGACATGATTTAATCTAGGTTGTTACGGTTATAGTGATGTATTTGTAAATGAATTGGGGCATTGTGCTATGTGTTGGAGGAAAACATAATTTGTAGAACCCTGCATAACTAGTTAATGTAGACACCTGTGTTCAAGAAAAGCCTTTCTTAAAAACACAAACAAAAAAAGCTGATACCGTGATGAAACTGAACAATGAAAGACATACGGGACATATTAAGGATTATGAAATGCTGTCATGATTTAGGGATAATTGTCTGTATTATTTTGTGGGAAATTTAACCTTTCATTTTCCCAAGTTTTTTAGGTACCAGATCTTTCCAGCAGCTTGCTCTGAATGTTGCTGTGAATTTTACTTTCTCATTGGTTCAGTGTATCACTGAACCATTCTCAGTTTCCCTGTCCTTACTGAGAGGACAGCCTGGAGGGCCAGCAGTATTGTGGGCTGCATCAGAAAAGGGGTTGCCAGCAGGGCAAGGGAAGTGATTAGCCCCCTCAGCTCTGCCCTCCTGAGGCCCCATCTGTAGTTATGCATCCAGCCATGGGGCCCCAGCACAAGAAGGATGTGGACCTGTTGGAGCAGGTCCAGAGAAGGGCCACAAAGATACTCAGAGGGCTGGAGCACCTTTCCCTTGAAGAAAGATTAAGGCAACTGGGCTTACTAAGTTTGAAGAAGTGAATGTTCCAGGGAGACCTCACTGTGGCCTTCCAGTACTTGAAGGCAACTTACAAGCAGGAGGGGGATTGACTTTTTACACAGTGTGATAATGATAGGACAAGGGGGAATAGCTTCAAACTAAAAGAGGGGAAATTTAGATTCGTTGTTAGGAGGAAATTCTTTGCTAAGAGGGGGGTGAGGCACTGGCACAAGCTGCCCAGAGAAGCTGTGGGTGCCCCATCTCTGGAGGCGCTCAAGACCAGGTTGGATGGGGCCCTGGGCAGCCTGAGCTGGGGAGTTTGCATAGGCGTAGCTGAGTACAATAAAGTTGAACAAACCTTGTTTTACTGACAGAATTTGCTTTCGTCCACTGTCAGAAATGTAATCAGGCAGCGTATAAATAGAAATCTGTAGCACAGAAGGCAAGAGCACCATGCATGCCATCCTTTGTCTGTCTCCAAAAAAAATGGGATGCAATGGGCATTTAGCTTCTCACTGCAGCAAACGGGAGAGCCAGTGAGCGTGCAGTGTGCCAGTGCTGCACAGCAGCTCTCTGACAGTGGCGTGGGTTGAAAATGCCCAGATGTTTTGAAGTCTTGTGTTGTTGCTGTGCACCTGCTGGAGAGCTGGCATCTCTCAGTGATGGCAGAGTGAGCGATGTGTGTTAAATCACCTGCAGTTCTGTTGTAGTCTGGAGCCAGAATAGAGCAGCTGTACACCCGAGACCATTCTGAGAACTGTTTCTAATTGCTTCGGTGATTGCCTTTACCTCGGGAAAAGGTGGTGGAAGCACTGCCATCACAACTAACCATGCTCTGGCCCTACTGGAGCAGTCTCACCATGCCTGTGTTTCCCAACAGCTGCAAGAAGCGATCAAGGCTGGCAAAGGTGTGACTTCTGCCATCGACCTGTGCCGTTGCCATGGAAACCACGCACTGGCAGCCCTGGAGAGCTTCCCTCCCTCGGAGGCCAGAGCCGCCCTGGCCAACATCGTCTACGCCGTGACCCGGTTCTCCTGAGGCCTTCGCGGGAGCCGCCTGGTGCCCATCGGCAGGGACCCACCTGGCCTCCCACCGTGACAGGCAAAATTCAGGGAAGGGGGAAAAAAAAGGAAAAGAAAGGGGAAAAAAAAAAAAAAAAAAAGGTCACGCTTTCACTTGTCATGCCAGAAGCACACTTGAGGCTGCACCGGCAGAAATAATTAATGAGGCCTGTTTCCGTGACCTCAGCAAATGGACAGGAAATAAGTGCATATTGATTGGGCACCGGCGGGGACGGCGCCAGGGCGGAGGCCGGTGGTTTTCCTGCCCAGGGAGGGCGTGCGGAGGGAGCAGGTGTCACTCGAAACGCCCCCGGCTGCCAGAGCCAGCGGGCACCCCATCTTTGACAGGAGGGCAGGGAATTAACAGGGGAAAGTCCTTTATCTGTCTGCACGGCCTGTGGCTCCTCGCACTGTTTTCATGTATTGAAATGTAAAATTGCCCTGTGTCTAATGCTTTCCCTATCTGAGTAACTTGCCGAGAAAATGTGTCAAGCATGGTAAGTAGGAGCTTTAAAATATTTAATCAAATATTAATTTGGTTCTGCTGAGGGAAGTGGCTGCCTGGTTTTTGTACTGTGCATACAGAATATGCTGCTCTGGGTCAAAGAATCGAGGGAATTGAGGGAATATCCTGCTTTAAGATTGAGCAGTTTGTTTCTGCACAACCTTACACAGAATAATTTCCTGGATTTGTGATGCTTGTATTCATTTCAGCCAAATAAATGTTAATTTGTAAGGCTAGATGTCGGCCTTGAGCAGAAAGGGATGAGGAATGTTCTACTGTGAGCACAGTCTTTAATGGCTCTGAAGAATATAGAGAAAGCATAGGAGAAGTTCTGAACCTCAGTGTGTTGAATTTTAAAGTTCAGCTACAGAAGGCTTCTGAGGTGTATCAGGAGCCTGCAATGTGAGACCGTCTCTGTTTTGTTCATAGGAGATGATTTTTGTGGTTTGCATGCATGCAATCTGAGAACGTCGTTGACAAGAAGGCTGAGTTTACATAAATGATCTAGATTGAGACTCAGCTACCTTTCTTCCTTCTGTGGTGTAATTACAGCCCAATCTGGAGACAGCTAGCACAGCAAACAGATTTCATTACGTCGTTCACTCAAACACTAAGTGGAGTTATTTCTGTTAAATTCTCTCCTCCCTCCTTCTCCCCCTGCACTCCTCCCCGCTCTGTCACGCAGCTTATTTATCATAGACCAGCGTGTTGCATTCCACCGAATGCAAAATACAAATACAGACTGTATCCTCTAAAAATATACTGAAAATGTATCCTGCATAATGTACATAATATTCCGTGTAATATATGTCTATATTATACTGTAATATTGCATGTATAATAAGGACACTTGAGACAATCTTTGTACAGGAGCAGTGTCCAAAACTCAGGACTTTTTTTTATCTTGGAGAATGTCTTCAGCACGAGACCGCTTCTTGCTTGCACTTTGTTTTTCATGCCTGCCCTGGCATTTTCTGTCTTCCCAAGCCCGGGGCACTTCTGGCTCTGTTGGTGCTGCTGCTGCAGGAAGGCTGGAGACTGCAGAAAAGTGCACAGGTGATGGCAGCCATGGGCATCTGCCTTAGAACTTCAGGGAACTTCACAGGTGAAAATGTACATTGGTTAGCTAATGTAGGCACCCGGCTTGAAAGTAAATATTTAAATTCAACCCCAGTCATATTTCAGACAGCTTTTCTGGACCTGATTTTTACATGTTACGCATAGAAGGAGCCGTACCTTGCCTTTATCTTACATCTACGCTAAGTGCTACAAAATTATTAAAGGCTGCAAGAAGCTTGGATCTGCTGGAGATATTCTGAGCCATCTTACCTCGGTTATGTGAAGAAAAAAATCAAACATGCAAAACAACTGTGTACACCTGGTTTATTTTTTTCATGCAAGTACATTCTTTTTATATGTACCTTTTGCTAATAAAGGCAAATCGACAAAAGTATTGCCAATGGTTTTGTATTTTTACCACCAGAAAGTTCTGCTTGCTCTTTAAGTGTTCCTTAACATTAATTTAAAAAGAAGGCAAAATGAATTGTCCATACCACTACTATTGGGTAATTTTATATTCAATATATTTGTCTATAATTTTTGAGAAATTTTTGTTGCCTTGTTTTATCCAGGTAAAATGCAAGCAAAGAATTACAACACTCTGTTAAACTGTGGGTTAATTAATCACAGCTGAGTATTGGTATGTCCCCCACACCATATGCAATTTCTGAACCATGGTGGAACCGTCAGATTGTTCTGGTTTTATTCTCCTGGATTTCTTTCCCCACCCGCTTCTGTAAGAATATCACAGAAGGGGAGGTCTGGGTTCTGTTGTGGAAGGAATTCGTAACATTTGCTTCAGCAATCCAGGTGGCAGAAGCTGTGTTGTCTTCAGCTATCTTAGTGGAGCATATATATATAGTGAAATTATAGATAAGATTGAAAAAAAAAAAAGGAAAAAGAAAAAAGAAAACTGTCTTCAAGGTAATCTGCTTTTTCAAATTTTCTAATGACCAAGAGAACTATCAGAATGTGCATTAATTAAAGAGTTTGAGGAGTGAGGTGATTTTGGTTTTTAGCAAAACTGAGGACATATGCCATTTCCTTTCCATGCCTTTGCATTTCAGAAGGGCTTTGGCACAGAAAATCACACCTAATGTTTATGTCTGCTTTTCTTAATTGCCACCAATACACTGATCCAAAACACAAGTGACTCAACCAGAAGTACCTATCAGCTGCTCCTCTGAACTTCATCCCAAAATTTGTATTGCTGGACCATTCCACGGGTATACAAAATACAGGACAAGGTCCCAATTGCTCATAAAACCAAACTGAATTCATCTGCAAAGAGCACAGCTGCAGTGGTTAGAATGGCTGTCTCATATGCGTCTAATGGAACTTCCAGCCTGGTTTTTCCAGCTTCACAATTGTGATAATGTTGTATAAGAAGGCTGTAAAATTCAACTTCTAATTGTTTGGAAAATAAGGTACATAGGAGCTTAGAAATGTTGGCTGGAAGGGGAGAGTTAAAGGTCACATACTCAGATCTCCCATTCACAGTGGGGTTGTTGCCAACACCAAGCCTTGGAAACCTCCTACAGGTCCTCCATGCAGCCTGTCCCAGTGCTGCTCCACCTTCCTTGTGAAGGAGTTTCTGATGTCCTCCCTCACCACAGATGGTGGTGATGGCGCATTTCTTCTGCCACAACTAAAAAGAGTTTGGCTCCCTTGTCTTTAATTCCCTACCCTGTACTTGTAGGCTGGTGGTGGCTGGTTGCCTGTCAGTCTGCTCTCAGTGGCCTGAGCGGCCACAGCTCTATCATCCCCTCCTGGTAGCCGTCATTGCTAGGTCCTGAGCAGCAGGATAGCTGTCCAGAGACCTGCACCACTTTCATATTATGCCTGTTGGGCTGCAAGCCCGAAAGAGGCCGCTTCAGGAACAGCCTCCCTGGGCATGGTCAAGTGGAGAATAAAAACTTACTGTGATGTACTGGAACTAGCTGGGATGGAGTTGATTTTCTTCTCTGCAGCCTGTATGGTGCTGTGCTCTGGATCTGTGACCATAGCAGTATCAATAGCAGACCAGTGCTCTAGCTGTTGCTGAACAGAGCTTGCACAGCACCCAGGATTTCTTTGCATCTCATTTTGCCCCCACAGTGAGCAGGCTGAGGACAGGTGGGACAGCTGACCGCAGCTCACCAGAGGAATAATCTGTGCCATGGAACGTTGTGCTCAGCAATAAAAGCTGGGCTGTCTTCCAGGGAAGCTGCTGCTTTGGGTCTGGTTGGGTATCAGTTGGCTGGGGGTCATTGTTTCTGCATCACTTGTTCTTTTGTGGGTTTTTTTTCCTCCTATTAAATTGTCTTTATCTCTACTCACAAATTTTCTTTCTTTTGCTCTTCTGATTCTCTGTCCCAGCTCACTTGGGGAGTGGGGGGTCATGTCTGTGTGAGCAAGCAGCTGCATGGTCTGCCATATTGCCCTCCAGTGTGAGCCCGCAGCAGTCCTTTCTGGTGCCCAGCTCAGGGCAGAACAGAGGTAGTGACAGATTTGGCTGGAGCATGCTAGAGGGAGAGCTTCTGTTTAGCCTGTTGCTGGTCACAATGTTTATTTACTTGTTCCCACCCCTGGTTTATTTATTTCCTTACCTGCTCCATGCCAGGCACTCACTCTTGCTGTACATCAAATTTGAGAGCCTGTTAAAGGCTGTTCTTGCCTTCTGTGGTTTGCTGTGCTCTGCAGCACCTGCTTGTGCTTTGCCTGGGAGAACTATGATAAAAGCACTGGCCTCAAGCCTAATCTGGTATTTGGGCTTTGCATTGCTGCTGTCCCAGTGCTTTGGGAACCATCTCGTGGAGACAACTAACAACTGCAACTTTTCCCACTTTTCTGAGAGCCAATTTGTGAAGGAGACAAAGAATGGCACCTTCCCCTTCTCCTGCAGGGCGGATGCTTCCTACCTTGCTCTAACAGCTCTTCAGTACCTTCAGTGTCCTAGACTACTCAGAGCGCTTCTGTCAGTGCATCTCGGAAATGTGATTCTGACTTTTCCTAGGGCTAACCAACTATTTAGGAATATCACAGGACCTACCTTGTGGCACTGTGGTCATGGGTGGCAAGGCGTGTGGGTGAATAAGGACAGGCACCAAGAACAGTTTTCCAGTGTGGGATTTCACCCCCAAACAGACGGGGCAGAACACTTGAGAAAGCGATGCCCTGGCTATGCCAAAGGGACACAACTCCTCACGCTGTGCTGGGGCCTGGTCTGCACCTACCAACCACTACGCAGTGTCCTCAGGGTGAGACAGGGTCTCCAAGAGACCGTAGCTAAGCCAGAGACCCAACCTCAGCTACCTCAGTCACTCCTACGGTCAAATAAAGAAACAACAGAAGCAGAAGTCGACTCATTTAGCCTCTGGAGGCAGCTCCCCAAGTTGAGCATAAGGGAAAGGTATCCCTTTAAAGAGGATCTTGTGTGCTGCTGAGGTTAGTGGACCACCACTGAGGAAGGTAACCAGTACCTGACAGCATTAGCCATGGTGGAGGTGGTTTGCTGCAACCTGGATGACAACTGAACATCCAAAGATCCAGATGAAATCCAGCACATGTGGACCATGTGGCAGAAGTTTATGCTGAGCACACTGATGTTGTACACCTGCATCCTGGCTACAAGGATCTGGATGAACTGCAAGCACCAGTGGTGGACAGGTCAGCTGGGCAGCTCCAGCAATCAAAGGAAATCTCTCTTCTTCTGACCCTATGTGCCTGCCTCTTGGCTGTGGAGAGGCTGTCCCAACAGCTCCAGTAACTCAGATTATCTGTCCTCAACCATACAGGCCAGCATCTCAGCTGTTGAGAGTCAGCCTTCCTCTGCTCAAAGGAAAGGGTTCCATGGGTGAGTCTGCATGACCACAAGGAGGACATGAGGAAGCAGGGTGATGAACCCACCTCGAACCCACAAGATCAGATACGTGAACAGTGAGGAAAAACAGTGGCCAAAAAAGGTCCATCCAGGAAAATTACCAATCCAGTTGCTGATTCCTCAGGCAGAGAAGGAGAGCTGATGCCAGATAAGGTTGTGAATGCCCCCTCCCTGGAAGCATTCAAGGCCAGGCTGGATGGGACTCTGAGCAACCTGGTCTAGAGGGAGGTGTCCCTGCCTATAGCAGGGGGGTGAAACTAGATGATCTTGGGTTGGACCCTTCCAACCCAAACCATTCTATCATTCTATACGATTCTATGGTAGTCCTGACTCTAGTGAAGGGATTTCTGGTTTAAAGTTACAAGACTAAGGTAATTAATACTCTGACCAGGACTAGAGGAGCCCTGACCTCCAGTCAGGTGGATGAAAGGGCAAGTGGGCTTATTGGGCTGCATGGATTTGATGGCCTCATCAGCTGGCTGTATGGCTCCTAATGTAACCCAGGATGTGCCTTGCCCTGCTGGCAATAGAACGCACGCATGACTTAGCATGCAACCTATTTGATTAAAGTTGCTAAAGCATTGAAAGTTTTTTGAGTTTAATGGAAGTATTGAGTGTTCTGTGGAGTGGCTGGGGAATGCTTCTTGCCCCAGGTATGTTGTTCAGGTGTACCCCCAGGGCACCACAAGCACCACAGCTGGTGGTGCTCTGGGGTATAACTTGTTGCTGAAATCTTTCCATTGCTGCTTCTCAGTCTCCCAAAGCAATTCAAAGGAAAGAAAATTTCTAATTCTGAAAGTGATCTGTTTTCACAGTCTTTGCAATAAATTCTCTTTTTTTTTTTTCCTTTCAGAAACCAATCCCTAAAATGCACTAATTATTTACATAACCGGCATTCACGTTTCATTTCTGGGGTAAATCTGACCTGTTTTTCTAAAATGAAGTCATCATTAAGCTCAAATTTTGATAACAAGTTGACAAATGCCATTAAAATTACCCGAGCCATAAGGCACAACACTTGTTGTAGGTTGTGAAGAGGAGGAGGGGGCGATGAGAAAATAGACACTGGAAGCCCTGTGCTTGCTGCTGCCCGCTCTGTCCCCACATCCAGGCGCTGCCACTCATGCATGGCTGTGCCCGTGCATCGCCGGGTCCCTGTGCTGTGCCAGCTGAGGAGTGCTCTGGCTCCCCCGCGTGTAGGAGACTCACGCTCTGCAGTGCTGCAAGTTGGCTTTCATTCCTCCCTGTCTGCAGAATGTTTTTTTTTTTTTTTTTTTGCCAAGGTGCATCTCCGTGGAAAAAGATTGTTTCTTCTCCAAAACAGAAACAGTGAGGTGACTTCTTACTAACTGGGAAGGCAGCATCCCAGAGCGGGGTGTGACCCCCCTCGCATGGTGGGATCACTGGTCTGCTCAGAGGGGTCACATCACACAAGGACATGGCTAACAGTGACAGGCGTGCCAGTGATAATTAAAGCAGTATTTGCCGGATTTATCTGGTTTCTATGGAATTTATTCAGTCCATTTAATTTCGGGGCTATATTCTCCTGTATAGGATTACATAGGGCAATTGCAATTTTGCAGCGATGTTATAAAAATCTTGCTTAAAAATATTTTAATTTTCCCCATTTCACTTTGTCTTCCTCCCTTCTCTCCTTCCCCCAGATATCAAGAGCTGAAAATACTTTCATTATTATTAGAACAACAATGATCAGTTTTGTTGTCGTTTTCTAATTGTTCACAGAAGTGAGCACTTTGCTTGCAGCAAAACCAGCATCTTATAACCAGCCCCTTTTCTGCCTTTGACATTTACACCGAATTACTTGAATCAACTGCAGTGTTCATATTTTAGCAGTTATTAAATGTCAAATTACAAAAAGGAAATGCTATCTAGAAGTAATTAGTGGAATCTGAAACAACTGCCGGCAGATTAGATTACATTTTTTTTTTTCCTCCGCCAAAACATAAACACTGATTTTAAAGAGCCTTACTCTGCAGATGAGCGGGATGCTCTCTGTGTGAGCGGCTTCTCCAAAGCAGAGCACGATCAGGAGAGAAAGCCTTTTTCCCCCTTGGCCCATTCTGATGAAAGCTCTCCAACTTGCACATTGTGCTGGAGCAGTTCTTCATTCATCGCATGTGCCTGCTGAAAACTGTTTTCTGTTTGCGGCACTCGAGCTGTACTATTTATAACCCAGCCGAACAATGCAAACTGGAGGCAGTAAAAGGTGTGTGTTTCATATGCAAATCGCTAGCGATAATTTTGTACAATTACACTTAGTTGCTCGCATCATTATTTTCAGCACCGACATAAAGGAAATACAACAGAGCACTGGCAGGAGAACACTAAAGGAAAAATGCCTGCATTACGGAGACTTATTTTAATAAAACAATGGTGTTGCTTTTGTCAACCTATGGAAGTGAACACGTTATAATTTTATATCGATTTACAACAACTATGACTATCCCTTTCTCTGCTCATGAGCTGTAAATGGCTTTTAGATGTACATGCGCTGAGATAAGATATCTTTGCAGGAAAATAAATGGAGTTCAAATATCAAGCGTTTCTTAAAGACCGGGGCTGCTACGAATAGTCACGCTACTAGTGACTGGAAGTATTTCTTACTCAAACTTTTATGAAAAGGAATTTCTTGTGATCACATTTTCTTGTAGTAATAGCCATTAAGCATGTGGGATTCCTTCTGTTCTTGGAAATGCAGGCCCCCACGCCTGCCGTTTTTAGAGAGAAAAGAAAGAAAGCAAACAGATACAATTTTCCAGTTTCAAAGGCGGATTTATTTTCTGTTTGGTAAAATGCATTCACTTTTCAAATACACGACTGTTCTCCAAGACATGGTGGCAGTTTGGGTTACCATAGCTGTGAACCAGGGATGCGCACGAATGCACGTCCAGAAGACAAGGTTCCTGTCCACTGAAGAGCTCTCCCATAGCAGTGGGGGCAAAGAATGAAAGGGAAAATCTCGAGCTGCTTCTGAAGTAAAGAGGGTTCCTTCCACAAAGACTTCTGAAACCTGAACGCTCCTGTTCAGGTTCCTGTTCCTCCCACCTAATAAAAGTGCTTAAAAAAATTAGTCGGCAAATCAGACAGACGAGTTCTCATTGAAACCCCCTTTTCTACATTGCTTACCAAATTATTGCTATTTTTTACATATTGCTGCAAATATTTGAATGCAGATATCTTAATGAGGTACGAGACAATGCAACAGGCCTAAAGCATTATTTCTCTGTGTAATGATTTCCTTGCCAAGAGCTTAAAAGGGGCTTACACTTCCAAGAGTGAAATTGCTCAGACATGTAAATTTTTAAACAGTTGTGGATGCAACTGATGTATGCATCAACTGCTGCAGCACAGAGGCAGATTTTCAGTTCCTCTCTGGGTCAGTTACTCTATTCTTGATGCTCCATTACTGTTCTCTCCTACTCCTATCTTCTACTGCAGTTTTGATATGATTTTGGATTCTCTATTCTGACATCCTTGATTCAATTAGCAATACAACTATAGTATTTCTTGCCTGTATTTGCCAAGTTGGGCTTCCAGCAGCACCTATCATTGTCCTTAAGAACAAGATGCAGTGTTGCTACAAAATTTGGAAGTATCACATTCCAATTTTGTTTCTGAGAAGAAAACCTGCAATTATATTAGCTGCCGCTCCAAGCCAGTGCTTCCCAATCAGTGCAGGAAGTCGCAGGCAGAATCCCCCAACACTGCTTGCACCCACGGAAAGTTTGCAAATAGAAAAGAAGCTCAGGTGTCTTCTGCAGCTCCTTCCCCTCTAGGTTGCAGCACGGTCTGGATACTGCCTGCAGCACATTACTTGTTCAGCACTGTTGCCTGTGGGCCAGCACGGGCTCTAAGCAGGCATCTGCCATGTGTCTGCACACATCCCTTTGGTCTGCCTGGCAGTGAAAAGTTCTGAGGAGTGTGAAGTTGGTCATCATGTGACAGACACTCTTGCGTTATTTGCCATTGAATATTTCAGGCTTGTATAAATTTTGAGTCACAGACCACCTTTCACTGCAGATCCAATGAGTTAATTGGACTGATTGATTTATTTTTTATTTTGGTACGTTCTCATGCACCTGTCCAATTCTGGCAGGCCAGTGCAGACTCTTGACTTCACCCATGCACTTATGGGAAGCACTAGAGGGCAATCCTGGCCCTGGCAGAGTACTGGGGTCCAGCAGCAAGCACTGGCCCCATCATCCAGGCAGTGCCCTCCGATCCCAGCTCTCAGTGCACCTGCACAGTGAGCAGGGTGTGCCCTGCTCCTGCAGAAGTCAAGCAACAGCCAAGAAGAGGCCCTGCTTGCCTTCCTATGAGAAATGGACTTGGTTTCACGCTAAGGTCTTGTGCAAAATGCATATGACTTGCAAGGAACTCACTCTGCACACTAAGGCTGTTTCTCTTCTGCTTTCCCTATGCAATCCCTAGCTCTTGGGCCTGGCTGCAAGGTGGCTTAGATTCAAGATGTGTGCTGGAGAAAAGTGATTGACTGGTGCTACAGTGGTACATTTTACAGTACCAAACTGCCAAAACTAGTGCTGAGAGCACTTTCAACATCACATGCCACAACACTGCCTCCCCAGTGCTGCAGGATATTGCAGCAATCTGCAAGAAAGGAGCCGTGCCAGAGGTTTAGGTCCTTATTTATGCCAAATGTGTGTGACAAGAAGCAAAGAGGCCTCTGCATTGGTGGCCATTCTCTCTCTCCATGTTACTGTACCATGCTGTGGCCTCAGCACACGGAGCTGCTCCAGCTCCTAGCTCAGGCCTGCTGCAGCCACGACACTGCCTGCAGCCTCGCTGCCAGGCTACTGACACTCCTCATCATGGCCATGGGGCATCTAGAGCTCAGCAGGGCCTCAGAGCCCACACAGAGACAGCATTCTCAGCCTTCGTAAGGCCCAACCTTACAAAGCTCTGTACAGCTGGTGCTGCAGGGGGCAGGAGCACCTCTCCGGGGAAAAAAGGCTGAGGGAGATGGGCTTGTTCAGCCTAGAGAAGAGAAGGCTCCTGGAGACCTCACTGTGGCTTTCCAGTACTTGAAGGGAACTTACAAACAGGAGGGGGACTGACTTTCTGCATCAGCAGATAGTGATAGGTCATGGGGAAATGGTTTTAAACTGAAATATGGGAGATTTAGGTTAGATGTTAGGAGGAAATTTTTAACTCAGAGGGTGGTGAGGTACTGACCCAGGCTGCCCAGAGAAGCTGTGGGTGCCCCATCCCTGGAGGAGCTCAAGGCCAGGTTGCATGGGGCCCAGGGCAGCCTGAGCTGGGGGCTGGTAACCAGCCCATGGCACAGGGCTGGGGCTAGATGATCTTTAAGGGCCCTTCCAACCCAAGCCATGGTATGATTCTGTGAAAGGCAGGCAGTGTAGGCAGCTTTCACATTTTTGTTGGTGTTGATGGCTGAAATTTTGTTTCAGCTTGGCCGGGTGAGCAATGGCCCATTGTTCGCACTCAGGACCAATGATGATTTTTTCCCAGAGTGCTCATGTTGGAGCACCAGAGCTTCCCTTCCCAGCAGAATTTTCCAGAGGGTGCTGCAATGTCACAGAGTGGCTTTTGAGCCAAAGGCATGAAGGGAAAGAAATGAACATTTGAATAAATGAGTTGTGCAGCACGAGTTCAAATGGTGAAGGAACCGGGAGCTGTCTGGCCAGGAAGCCAATCTACACTGCATTGCCTGGAGAAAGCTCGGCCTGCTCCCCTCTCAGTGAGTGCTGTTATCGCAGCAATATGCTGTTTCTTTATGCTTAGCTGAGGCCCTTCAGGTCTCCTCCTAGGCTTGGGTCCCTGGTAGCTGCAGCGCCTCGGGCCAGTGCCGCAGAGCAGAAAGGAGGCGGAGTTCAGACTGGTGAGTGTGTTCTCAAGGGCTCTGAAATGGAGTTAGGGATTCCACCGGCATGCTCCTGCCTTACGGCTGCCTCTGCTTAATCCCACTAAGTAAAGGATTCAAGTAAAATCCAACTGGAACATGGCACTACTCGGCAGCTGGGCCAGCTGCTAAAGCATCGTACCCTTTAAGGAAACCTTCACTTAGCTCTGTGAACTAGGCAGTGGGCAAATCACGCCGGAAACCTCACCTTCGTAGTGCTAACAGACCCAGGAAAGTTATCGGGAAGTGCCCTTATCGCTAAAGGGTCGATGAATTGCTGGCTGTAGATTCTTGTCTCGTTAATAAATTGTATCCTCGTTAAGTGGCCTGTCGGAGCAGTCTGGAAGCTGGCAGCTCTGCTGGTGGGGGCTGCTGTAACAACCGTCCCTTAATAACAACAAAAAGAGCAGCCAGCGTTAAATTAACAAACCATTGTTTGTGAGCATGATGCGGCCAATGTGGCACTGTGAGTATGCCCCAAACCCTGAGGTCCAAATTCAGAGGAACCACACAAACGGAAGGCAGAAGTTTAAGGGAGCTATTCCTAATGGCAGCACCTCAGATGAGAAACTTTTTAAAGATACGCTCTTTGTATCACTCAGACCCAGGGAAACCGGGAATATCTCAGGGAGGCCTGAAGTACTTATGGGGCAGCAGGTTCATCGGAGAGGTTTCGTTCCTGGAAAGTCACTTCCCAACTGCCTGACACGCATCTAACGCAGCAACACGAGACTCAGCTCCCTTGGCTGTGGGAGAAGTGAAACAACGAGGGCGCAGTGCGAGTGCCTGCTGCGTGCACGGGATCTGCGTGCGGGGAACAGCCGCCGCGTGATCCCCGTGACGGAGAGCTGCGAGAAGCGGTCGCGGCTGGAGCGCTGCTGCTTTGGGTCGCTGCGTATCGCGCCACAGCTGGCCGCAGCCCGCCCGACGGGGCTGTCCTCCTCGCGTTTATGTACTGTTTCATCTTTGGGGGTTTCCCGCAAGCTCAGCGCAGAAAGGGCAGGATTCGCCGAACTGGCGTTCCACGCGTTGCTGTCAAAACAGATAACATCGACACGGATATTCATTAAAGCGGAGAACACTTCCCGTTTCACAGCTCCGTGCAGCCGGCCCCAGCCGCTGCCGGCGCTCCCCTCCCGCACCGGGGCTCGGGGATCACCTCGGGGCCCCCTGCCCGCCGCGGGGCCCCGCGTGGGGCGGCCACGAGGCGATGGCTGAGGGCTGAGGGGGAGGGGGGGGGCGCGA
>NC_034411.1:67880897-67957072 GCF_002078875.1 Numida meleagris
GGCCGCGGGGGAGGAGGGCTCGTCCCCGTGCCCTCGGTGGGGGTCGGATCGGACGCGCCCTGCGGGGCCTGCTGGCACGGTGCCCTGCTGCAGGTTGGCGCCGGCGGAGCCTTGAGCATCCCGTCCTCCCGCACTGGGCAAGAAGGAGGTTTCCAAACTGCCCTCAGTGCAGGGGTTGTATTGCCCGTCAGGCTAAAGTTTCTCTTAAAAAAATATCTTTTATGTGGTTTTTAAAACTTGTTATACGAGCAGTTATAGTTGCAACACGGCCGTATTGTTGGAATATTGTTTTGTAAGTACTGGGCATCAATAATAGATTGTATTCAGAACCTCCATCTTGGGGTCACCGGCAGCACCCTGCTCTCACAAAATTGGTGGAGTAGAAAGCAGCTGCTTTTAGTGCACTTTCATATTCTCTGTTTGCGTTTTACTCGTTGTTTGGACAACAGATGTAAGAATTCTATTTCATAGGAGCCTGTAGGGATCCTGCTGTGGCAGGGAGTTGGGCTAGGTGATCCCCAGAGGGCCCTTCCCACCCCTGCAGTCCTTTGGTTCTATGAAATAATAAACATTTTCGGTGAAAGTGGCTTTGGGCATCAGATTGTTTCTTCAGCCTGCTAGCTTCTCAAGCGACTTCCCGTGCTTTCTGAAAATTCTCTTCAGAAAAAAAGTAGTAATTTGTGAGGAAACCTGACTGAACATATGCAAAATACAGCTTAGAGCAAGAAATACAGAGTCCTTTATCCTTCCTTCTTTCTACTTTCTGTCTGTCATGGTGGTTTTAGGTGTAAGTTTTAACATGTTTAATGAGGATGTTTGAGGTAGCGGCGTACCAACAGTGAGCTGTAGCTATTTGCTTATTCTCCACATCATGCAAATGAGCATGGTGATGAGGTTTTCGACAACAACAGGAAAATACTTAAAGAGGAAATTAAAATATTAATGAAAATGCCAAAAAGTTCAGAATAAAATACTTGCGTTGTAGTTTTTGTTGTTGTTGTTTGAGAACGCCAAGAATAATTGTAGCGTTGAAAGCATTGAACCCAGTACTGCAGGCAGGAAGTGAAAGACCTGAATGACGTGGCCAAACCCAGAGTTCTGTGGGGTTGCTCCAACAGAAGAGCTGCCCAGGAGCCGCTTGGTGAGCAGCGTGCCCGAGGGGGAGGCAGCCCCCGGGCCACCTGAGCTGAGGTGTGCCTGAAGCCCTTGTCATTTCAAAGAGTTAGTCTGACCTCATCCTTCTGAAACATCACAAAGAACAGAGTGTTCAGTGTCTTCAGGTAGTTAGAACCACCCTGCGCTGGATGCAGCTGCATCTGCCTAGCTGCTTCCTAGCTCGTGGGCTCCTCCGGGGAAGGATCAGTCGACTGGTGTAACAGAACAGCCCCGATTGGAAGGGACCTCAGAAGTTCATCAGGCCCAGCCTTCCTTGGAAAGGGAGCCTAGGTGAGATTATCCAGCGCTCTGTCTACCTGTCTTGAAAAGCCCCAGTGATGGAGACTCTAGCACAGCCCTTGGGAGCTTGTTCCAGAGATTGGTTGTTCTCACTGTAAAACATTTCTTAATTATATCAAGGTGAAATCTCTCCTGGTACAGCTCATACCCATTGCCCCTCATCCTCTTCACATGGCTTCTTGTGAAGAGAGATCCTCCATCCTCTTTGTGGAGGACGTTAAGTTAACCACCTGTTAAGTACTGGGGTACTGGGATGCCCCCCTGAGCCTTCCTTCTCCAGTGTGAAAGGGCCTAAAACTCCTTCAGCCTTTCCTCCTGCAACAGCCCCTTTAATACCTTTGTGGCACTCCTTTGGACTCTCTGCATTCTGTCCTTGTCTTTTTTTTTTTTTTAATTGTGAGTTTTTGGATTTTGTTATCCAACACATGCTTTACGTGAAATACAGAATAGATGCAGAAACAGGGAACAGGACCTCAAACCCTTTATTATCTGATAAGTCTCTTAACTAATTCATTAAACTATCGTTGGTTGGCTTTGGGTAAACCACACTGTCGTTATGTAGCATTGACTTGATCAAGTCCTGTTGCAGTGAGGCCAGCTACGTTTTCTCTTTTAAATAACAGTAGTTCTGTGTACTCATCTTGTAAAATGTAGTCAATGTTACCTCCTTACAATATCAGCTCTTTAGCTAGGTTACCTAAGTGTTATATCTTTCACTGCATGCTGAAAGCAAGGAAGTTGCACAACTTCTTCCACTTACGCTTTTAAACACATTCCTAGTGTTACTAGCAAACACTATGTGTCCTATCTTTTGACCAAAATGTAAATAACAATTCACCTCTTCAGATGTAAACAAAACTCAAGTAGAGTAGTTCTCATTAAAGCTGTGACTTTTATGTGTGGGGCAGTGTACCACCATGAGGCGTTAGAAGGAATAAACATCTCATAATACACAATGTCTAAATAGAATGGTGTTATGCTGTTGGTAATGTAAGTCTTCAGTAATGAAGACTTGGAGACATACCTCCAACCCACATGGAGATATTAAAATATTTAGTACGATCACGTGCATTTGAGAAGCAGCATCTACTCACTGGCCGTGCAGTAATGAACTGAACAGTACCATGTTTTGCAAATAATTGAATTAGTGAACAGCAAACTTCTAGAAAACTGGTAACAGTAATTATTAAAATGAATAATTATCTTAATATAGTTTGTAATCATAATTCTCCCGTGTTATAAAATCAGAATTACGTGGAGTATCTGTGCACTTTTGTACTGTCCTTTGTGGTTTTTACTCTATTTTTTTTTCCCAGTTGTAAGGACTTCCACTAGGCATGGATGCTTAATGAGTAACAAGTTATTTTTTAATTGCAAATGATAGAACAGTGGCATTTTTTAATTTTTTAAGTCAGAACATAAAAATGATCAATCTGACTTTCTGTCAGAGTAATTGCAAGGGCAGAGAATTGACTTGCTCTATTACCAGCAAGAACTTTTCTCTTTGTATTGTGTTTTTATAATGGTTGTAATCATAAGACAGTTAGAAAAAACATACTCTGAGGCCAGCAAATTAGTAATTGTTAGGTATAAATAGGAGGAGGAGAATGCCCATCGTGGAACGATTTCAATTAGACTTATGTTACATTATGTTCATAAAATCTTTTGTACCCGTGTGCTCTTAATCCTTAAGGCTTTTGTCCATATTTCAAGTAGGCACAATTTTGACACGTGGATGACATTTTTAGCTCTATTTGCAGAAGCAGCTTCAGAGCATCAGCTACCTGTAAATGGACAGAGAAGCATAAACATTCCAAAAGTTTATTTTTTTAAGGCACTATTCCGTTTTCTGAACCTTGTGGCTTTGAGCTTCTCTGTTAGCAATAGGTATTGGCCCATCAGCCTCTCCTCCATCCCTGGGAAGGTGATGGAACAGTTTATTCTGGATGTCATCTCCAAGCAAGTGGAAGAGAAGCAGGTTATCAGGAATAGTCAGCATGGGTTCCCCAAGGGGCGATGATGCTTGACCAATCAGGTAGCCTTCTGTGATGTCATCAGTGGCTGAGTAGATGTGGAGAGAGCGGTGAATGTTGTGTACCTTGGCTTCAGGAAGGCTTTTGATACTGTCTTCCATAACATCCCCATAGGTAAGCTCAGGAAGTGTGGGATAAATGAGTGGATGGTGAGCTGAATTGAGAACTGGCTGACTGGCAGAGCTCAGAGGGTTGTCATCAGCAGCACAAAGTGTTTATAGGCATGTAGCTAGTGGTGTTCCCCAGAGGCCGGTACTGGGTCGGGTCTTGTTTGATGTCTTCATCAGTGACCTGGATGAAGGGATGGCGTCCACTCTCAGCAAGTTTGCTGATAATAGAAAGTTGGGAGTAGTGGTTAACACACCAGAAGGCTGTGCTGCCATTCAGTGAGACTTGGACAGGCTGGAGAGTTGGGCAGAAAGGAAACTGATGAAGTTCGACAAGGGCAAGTGTAGAGTCCTACCCATGGAGAAGAATAACCACATGCATCAGTACACGTTAGGGGCTGACCTGCTGGAAAGCAACTCTGTGGAGAAGGACCTGGGTGCCCTGGTGGACAACAGGTTGGTCATGAGCCAGCAGTGTGCCAAGAAGGACAGGGGGTTCCTGGGATACATTAAAAAGAGTGTGGCCAGCAGGTTGAGGGAGGTGATCCTCCCCCTCTACTCTGCCCTGGTGAGGCCACATCTGGAGTGCTGGGTCCAGGAGCCCAAGAAAGACAGAGAACTTCTAGAGAGAGTCCGGCAAATGGCCACAAAGATGATGAGGGGCCTGGAGCATCTTGCTTGTGAGGAAAGGCTGAGAGACATGGGACTGTTCAGCCTGGAGAAGAGTGAGAGGGGATCTTATCAATGCTTATAAATATCTAAAGGAAGGGTGTCAAGTGGGTGGGGCCAGGCTCCTTTTGGTATTGCCGAGTGACAGGACAGTTGCCCATGCCCAGGGGCAGTGGGCACAAACTGGAACAGAGGAAGTTCCGTATGAACATGAGGAAAAAAATTACTTTGAGCACTGGAACAGGCTGTGCAGAGAGATCTTCTTTGGAGATATTAAAAAATTCCCTGGACTCTTTTCTCTGCAACCTACTGTAGGGAACCTGCTTTAGCAAGGGGTTGGCCTAGATGATCTCCAGTGGTCTCTTCCAACCCCTATGATTCTGTAATTCTATACTATCAGTTGAATGTTATCAAATGGTATGACACAATTAAATATTGTGACCTGGTAGGTCTTTGAAATGGAGTCACGTGCCTAAGTGACGTGAATGGAAGTAGATAAAAGTCCTTTCCCTTTATTGAGCTGTCCCTTTCCCTTGGCTAATCTGATGAGAAGGTAGGGCAGGGTCTGTGGGAGGGGGATCTGGCCGATAGTGGCAGCGAAGGCATGCTGGAACCCTGGGACTCCCTCTTCTTTGCTTATCCCGTCATGCCCAAGCTTAGGGCTCACCTTCCTGCCTGCACTCCAGCATGTCCATCACCTGGTGATGAAGCCACTCGTCTGGGATTTGGGGACCTGAGTCTTGTCTCCAGTGTGAAATCAATAACAGGAAAATAAAAAATCTCCCAAATACCTCTTAAACCATTGTGCTAAGTGAAACGCCCTGTGCTCATTTATGGCTGTCCTCCATGAGAGTGCTGAAGTACCAAACTCTTTGTGTTGAATCTGAGCAGAGTAATTCCTCATGCAGCAATCTCAGCAGGACTCTTAAGGTTTTGTGTATATGATCCACCAGAAGCTTGATGTCTGGAAGCTGTAACCACCTTGAAGTTTTGCTGGTAGCTGAGCGGAATTTCTGGATCTTGCTGCAAGTCTTGAGATTGCATATAAAATGCTTAGATTAATGTCTAGAGTTTGAGGGTAATATATGTTTATTTGATTGAAGTAGCTTTAACTTGCAAGAAGAAGGCACAATCAGTTCTCTGCAAATAAGCTCATCATGTATTAGGATAAAATGAATAGTATTGTCTATATCTGATTGCAAATCGAGGTATTCTTATTCACTTTTCTTAGAAAAGCAAAGCTGTCATCACCTTAAGAAAACTTCTTTATGGTTCATCTTTTTTAACTGTTTCAAAAGTCTAGAAGACTGAGCTTAAGGAGCACTTATGTATTCGAAGGTGAGGGCTGAAATCCTACAGGTTCATGACACATAGTTGTGCTTGGTACAGGTATCTCTGCAATACCAGCTATATAATAGCTATCAAAACAGTTTAGATAGGAAGGTGAGCATACACTGGTAAGTCAGGAAGGTGTTAAGGCATTTATTACCTAGAAGTTATAAACTGCATTCTGTTCTTAGGAAGACAGTTTCTGATAGATAAAATGTAGGCAGTAAAATCAAATGATCTATTGTTCATGTTCTGAGGTTAGGGTTCATTTACCTCTTTCTCCTTGAGTGCTGAGTTTGTCCAAGTGCTGCTCATCTTCCTGTTCATCCTGTGTTACGGAGCTTAGCTAATGACTAGTAGAAGCAGACTGCCATTATGCAGTGTCAGAGGATGTTTGGGACAAAAAGAGAGAGTACTAACTATTCAATTCATTCTTAATGTTCAGAGGTGCAAGATCCATCATCAAGGTTACAGAAGTTATTCTGAGTGTTTGACCATAAGCATAGAAGGAAAAACGTTTAAGTTTACATATTCTATTACTTAGCCAGTTGCACTAGGTGTTTCGAAACCGTTCGTGCATTTTTTTTTTTGAAATAAACTTTATGCACAGGATAGAAACCAGGGAACCTAGAGAAAAGGCTTCTAACATAACTTGGCTCACAAATTTAAATATTTACAGGCAAAGCTTCAAAACTTGAACTTTAAGGTTCCTAATTGGTAACAAGAAGTTCCAATGAAAATGTAGGCGCGCTGGTGCTTAGCCGGTTCCAAGTGACTTCATTAGGATCAAGATCTAACTATTAATATAGTTGCTCCTGCTATTTGGACCAGATCCCCCAGCCCCACACTGCAGTCATGGTGTTTTATCTCTGTTTAGAGAAAAGATGTATGAAGTAATAATAATGCATGTTTATACATTCAGCATGACAAGAAACAGTCCAGTTTTTGCTTTAGTGGAAGATTTTCTTTCACGTTAACTTTTTGCACTGTTGAATCCCATGTTCCTATAAGTCTTTTTTCCTCCGGCCTTTTTATGTGCACAGTCTGGACCAGAATGCTGCCTCTTCTACTGAAGAAATAGTTGTTATTCACGTACACTCTCTGCAAACAGCGTTGTGGAGAGCGTGAACCACCCAGCCAGACTGATGCTAGCCGTGCCTGGGCAAGCACACGTACCTGTGCGCAGACACTGACCCATAGGGCCTATAGCAGCAGTGCTGCGTTGCTTGCTGTCCTCACACCCCTTGCTCACAGGTCAGCTGCAACCCACATTTGAAGTGAGGTGGTGGTGTGGAAGAGTTTTGTGGAGTGGTTGAACGGTGCCAGTGGCGTGTTGGTATCAGAGAGAGATTTCAGTTCCTCCTTCCCATTCCAGACCTGACGCTTGGAGCCAGGCCTAGTTGCTTGCTTTTCCCATTGCCCCTCTGAATTAGAAGAAAAGCAACCCATCAAAAAAAGAGGTGAATTGTTTTATGTTAGTTTATCAAGCTGAAGCGGCTCAGTGGAGGGTGAGGTGAGCAGCCATGCCTGACGGGAAGCAGGTGGGGCTGTGTGGCAGGAAATTACAGGGGCAGATGACTCCTCACTCTCAATAGAAGCTGCTGTCTGTGGTTAATTTTCTCGTAATGCCCGTGTTCTTAAAAATATCATAACAGAGGAAACCAGATAAGGAGAGTGTGATTACTAGGGCTCCCAAGAAGGAGCAGTTTGGAGCTCGTGCTTTGTTTGACATCCGAGAGCTCAAATATAAGTCTAGTCATTGAGTCTTACGTTGTTTTTACTATCTGCTTTTAATTGTATTCTGGCAGTTTTCAGATCAAAAGGTAATTTAAAACTACGTTACAGCACTATGTTTCAAACACGTGGGACAAAATGTTCTACCTTAACATTATTTGACCTGAGCTGAGGATCGCTTGGCCTGCTTGATGTTTAGAAAGTTAACTGTTAACCAGGGTGTGCGCTTTGATTCGGTTTTTACTACTTCTCCAGTTTTTAAGTAGTGGTCATTCAGATCCTTGTTTACCTTCTGCATCCACTTTGCTAGTATTTTCCTTGAGGAGTTCTCCTAACGCAGTCCTCCTGATTGAATAGCAGTAATAGTCACAGTTATGAGGAAAAATCATTCTGTATATCCTCTCCTCAATATTTTGCGTCGTTCCCCTCAGTGCTGCCTTTATATCCTTTTGTCCAGGCTCTTTGTTTACCAGCATACCAGCTGTTGCTCTGCTCTAACAGAGCAGTCCAGGATTGGGCTGGGAGGCTCCAGCAATTTGATTTCCATTACAGAATGCTTTGCAGCAGTGCTGTTGGTGTGTTTGCTTGCTCTCGCCTCTGGCCCTGACAAAAAGATTGTGTGTCGCAGTTCTTGAGCACATCCGTGTTTTGGTTTTGTACCATGTCCCTTTGAGCTAAGCCTATTGCAGTGAAGTGAAAGGTCTGGAAACTGAATGTCAGTGTATCTGGGACATTGGGGCAGATACAGATGCTCAGTATGATGTGCTCTTCTTCAAGTCCCGCAGAGCTTATTAATGGAGTACAATAATATAAAGTACGCTATCTTCTTAGGATTTTTCCTAAGAACTGTAGTGGCTGTCTAAATTCACAAATGCTGTTGAGTTATTAAGACTGGGTGTTAATCCTCACCGGTTCTTACCAAGTGGTTTAGCAGGTGATGCAGGCCACGTGTATTTCATGCTGTTCTGTCTCTGCAGGGTTTGTGAAATGTAAGCACGGTGATTTTAGTACTGTTAAGCTGGCATGATTTGTATGCGGATCAATTCATAAACACAAGCTCTGAAATTATGGTAAAAAGCAGCAGGTAGCTGAAGGGTTTATAGTGTAGCTCTACATATAACTGAGGCATACATTTTTCTGGTGGTGAGATGAAGACATTCTCATATTATCTCCTTAAGGATGCTTTTTACAAGGCTGTATAAAAGAGGTATGCTGAAGACAAGTGTATCAGAAGATGTTTCGGCTTATGAAGTTGCCTAGGATGAGCAGATTTTAACTCCATGCATCTTTTGTTTGGATGTGTGTGCCACCCATTACTGTACAATCATACGAAACCTTACACTGAATGTGATCTCCTGCTTACCATTAACAGCCATCAGTTGGTGACAAAAATTCATAGCGGCACAATATTCAAGTTTTTGCACATTTTTTTAACAGTATTGTGAGATTATTAAAAAAAAAGTTTCGGTGCTTTGAAGTTAAGGTAAAGATTATTTTTTGTTCTAAAGCAGACTCTCTTGTCACTCCCCACTCCAGTCTCTTTCTAGATTTCTTTATAATTCCCCCTCATGGGCTGTACATACGCTTTTGATGGGCTGTTTGCTTTATTCACTTGCTCCAGATAGAGAGAAGCTGTCTTCCTGGTAATGTCGGCAAATTTCAGTCCTCAGTTAAGGGATAGGCGGGAACAGTTGAAAGACAACCATATTAAACAGGAACCTGACTGCAGAAAATGTAAAGTAATAATAATCTGGGACCAGTTAAACGTAAGGCTACGTGTAGGTGAGCATGAGAGATGTGTGACCGTTCTCCAGTTTACAAGTCGAGAGTGTCAGGTTGCAGCTGTGTGCCTCCTAACAGCAATGAGATCTATTAGGTTGTTTGCTTTGTAGATCTCCAGAAGATTTAGAGTATCTTTCAGGAACACATCCGCAGACTGATGCTTATCCCAAGTGATTTGCCAAATTAGTTCCTAAGGAGACCGAGTCTTTCATATGATCCGTTCCTACCCAAGCCATTCTATGATATGGGAAATAATGCTAAAATTATGCTGGGATAATATGGATTATTTGTTTATCCTTAGGAAAAAAAAAACAGCAGTGTTGTTACATTATTAGAGACTATTGCTTTACAGTCGGAAGAAAAGTAGTTATTGCAGGTCTGCAGATTGCTCTGTTCCAATTTATGCAATCCATAACAAAAAGTCAAGGATTTTTAAGTGAAAACTTACTCCAACATGCGTGTGTTCTGTTTTGTGATGAGTTTTCATTCTGCAACTCGGGGTCACCCACAATGACAACATAAAAGCATTTGACCGTGTTAAGATGTGGTAACTTAGTACAGGCTGGAGAACTCAGTGCAGTTAACTTTCATTTCTGTATTGACAAGATACTTTATAAATATGAGTAAAATAACTTCCACTTTTCTTCATACCTGAAAAAACACACATCATTTTTAATACATTCCTAGCTATTGTATGTTGTCTACAGTACAGATGATGTGTTTACAGGTCTATAGGTTGTCATGTAATTTATTGAAAATAGCTACTGACTCCAAAAGTAGAGATTGGAAATTATCCATGGGTTGTTAGTGCCTAATGGCTGTAGAGTAAAAGTAATTACAAAAATGGATGTAGGTGTGCCTTGTTTCCAGAAGATGCTGATGTCTTTTTTTTGTTCTGTTCCTTAGTGAGATAGAAGATGAATTCAGCTGAAATCACTGATGACGATGAAGGTAATATTATACATTGTGTAATTTCTGATCAGGCAAAAATACTTGTTGGACAGAAGCTTAGTAAGCTGATAAAGAATGCGCTTGGATCAGGATGAACTACATTAACGGTTTCTGAAAAGCTATCTAAAATACACCATTGTCTTTGTTATTCATTATATTTTCTGCTCTGCATCCTTCCTTCCCCTCCAAAAAAATCTTCCTACTGTAACTTTGTTTATACTTTAGACTCTTCTTTGGGGAAGAAACTGTCATTTACTGGATGACTGTATGGTTCCTAGCATAATAAAACCTTGACTTTGGGGTGGCCTCAGCATACGCTTATTGTGCAAGTCATAAAAAAAAATGATGTTCTTCAAAACACATTTTCATAAAAAGAAACAAAACACAAAAGATTGTATTAAGGCTGTCGTGGTTTTCTGGAGAGAGTGCTTTATCTTTCTAAACCTTCTCTTTTTCCAGTAAAAATTCCTAAAAAAAATATTGTGAAAGTAGAAACAGAGAATGAAGATGAAGCTCTAGACTGCTCGGTAACATCCAGATCTTCTGAGAAACACTCAGTGGATGGCGCAGTTACTTGCCTACAGGATTCCAACAAACGGAAACAGACCTCACTTGGTTGTGATGGTTCAGGGAGCCAGCAAGATGTCTTACCCAGTGTGAAGAAAAGACGCTTTACACAAGAGGTGACTTCTCTATACATGACTGTGTGATTTTTCTGTTCATATTTTATAGGCTAAATTCAGTGCTGTTATAAGCAAGAATGCAAGTCATTTAACGAGATTTGCATTAGTAATGAGTTTGAGTCGAATATGACTTCTCTTGACTGAGTTTGCACATAAAATTTGTCTAGGCATTTCTTTAACTTGGGAGCAATTGTATGGATGACATACACTTATAGGTTAATTCATTCATTTAAAGTATACTTTTGTTGTTTTTCAGAGAATGTAGGAGCAGGTAGGGATTTGGAGTGACTTGATATGACTGATTACAGTCTCTCTCGTGTCACACAGTCCTTCAGCTGGATCCTCAGTGTCAGTAGCACCAGGGCTGTAATTCTCTTCCTTCCATGACACGGATTTTGATGTCAGTTTGACATGTTTAAATTTGCATATTACTCAAAAGCTAAAAATGCAGGGATGCAGAACCCTTCAGCACACCTGGAATGGCATGTTTTACAACTTCTGCAGCATCCCAGTTGTGGCAGGCAATCCATACATTTGTCCAGACAGTGAAGGAGGTTCCAGATCTCTTCAGTTATCCCCTTCTAGTGTTTCTCCTCCCTGATAGCCAGAGATGTTTTCATTAATCTTTGCTGAAACTGCACAGGTTTCTCTTTGCCCTTGTTCTTTTCGTTGCGGAGAGTGGTGACCTTCAGTTCCACAAAAAAAAAAAAAAAAAAAAATCTTCTGTGCTTGGGAAAATTGTGGTGGTGCTATCCACCCTTGGCCCTTCCTTTCCTAGAACTAAAATTCTATTTCCTCAGCTCTTCTCCAGAAGTCATCTTATATTTTCGTTGTTCTCTTTGAGATTTCCAGAAGAGTAGTGTTCAGTGTTAGTCACATCTTTCCTAACACCCTCCAGAGCACTATAATGACCTCCTGCTTTTCACACTCAGCACTTCTTTAAAATAACCTAGATTCAAATTCAACCTCTTTTGAATAACTTCAGTCCTGGGGTTATATTTAGTTTATGACCTACTCTAATGCACATATCCTTTTCTGCTGTTCTGCCACTTAGCTAGTTGTCCCGAGTTGTATTTGTGCATTTCCTTTCTCCTTTCTAGCTGTAGCTCTTCATATTTGTTTTTCTTGCCTGTCATCTCTCTGACTTCTCAGGGCTCTGCTTTTTCTCCCGAGTGCCTGTGGTAGGTAGGTTTTAATCTTATAACACCGTTTCTTTCTTTTTTTTTTTCCTTTCTCTTTCGCTTTTTACAATTATTTTACTTGTTCAAAATCTTAAAAGAACTACTTACTGGCCTCTGAACTGTGCTTTCTTTGTGTTTTGCTGGTTGCTGGTTGCTTTTAATACATTTTTACATTTATTTCAAATGAATTAACCTTGAATTTATTATGTCAGAAAGTGACCCAGTTACAATGATGAAAACTTGCTCTCAGCTGACCCCAGTGAATCAGCATGTTTAGTTAAATAACCAACCAGAAACAGTCCTCAATCCTAACAACATTTTTAAAGAGCACTGCTTTTCTAGTACAAATATTTTGGTTTAGTTGCTGACTTCATTAACTATTTCTGCTTAAACAGAGAACAAATTATTTTTGAGAGTATTGTGCTTGTGTTGCATTTTGCATAGACATCTATCTATGATATAATTAGAGCTGTACTTTTTCTATTACATAATTGTACTCTTGGGCTGGTGTTTATATTACTCGGTGACTTCCTATCAGAAGACATTTCACTTTAAAAAAAAATCATTCTGATTTAAGCCAGAAATTAATCTTTTCCTACATTCCTTAAAAAATAATTTTAGAGAAATGTCATGTAGGAGAACATAAATTTTAAGAATTCCCATGCAAGACATTTCCAAGTTCTCAAGTATTCAGTAGAATTGTTTTATATGTTTCTTGCTTAGACATATTTATTCTTCATTATTTGTATGCTGGAATGTTTTGTTCTTTATTCTTATGGACATTGAGACTTTGTGTATAAAGCATGATAAAGCTCATAAATTACCCAGACTTTAACACTGAGGAGGGCAGTAACTAAACAACTTTTAAAACTTGGGTTGGGATGCTGAGAGAGAATGTGAGAGATTCTTTCACAGCTAATTGTGTTGTCAGTGTTTAGCAAAATGCTGCATTTTGAACATCTTCAAAGAATGTATATAGTCCAACAATTTCCTATGCAAATGTAATATTAAAAGCAGCACTAGCTTAAGTATATTTAATCTTACACAAATTTTCTTTGCTTGTATTATTGACAGTACTTTAAAATTGTTCATCCTAAATCGGAGTAGTGTTATCTGAAATACACTAATTTGCACCAAAGATCATTTTTAAAAAAAATTACAGAAAATTAATTAAAGACATATTAAATACTAATTTAATTGGAAAATTTACCCAAAGCCCCGTGTTTATGCTGTGAATAGTGCTGTTCACAGCTGGAACCTATATAAAGACAAGAAAGCAAAGCAAAAGGAACAGATGACGAGAAAGCTTCTGACAGAGAGAGTGCTGAGGCGTAGGCCCGAACTTGTCATCTGTTAGACAAACACTGAGTGCATTTCTCTGCAAGGCAGATTCCTGGGTCCCTCTGGTCCTGCTAGTGGCAGGGCTCAGCCCTGCTCCTGCACGAGCACTGCCTTCCACCAGCACACTGCATCCAGGCCTGAGGGTGCAATAAGATACTGAAGGCAGTGAGTCTGTGCTGCTGGATACACATCCAAATCATGCTTTGTCCTGGTGCTGCGCGTGAGGTGTGCACTAATCGGAGGTACCCTCACACTGCCAAGTTTTGTTGTGTAATTGAACAGGGAAAGAACGGCAGGAGCTCTGAGGAGAACTAGCAGACCGCTGGTGACCTTGGCAGGCTATTTAGTAAGGAAGGAGCTGAATGAATCATACTCTGTATGTGAGGGAATATTCAGAATACTCTCTGTGAACAGCGATGTTTACCAAAACGCTAGCTACTTAGGTAGCAGATTTCACTTTATATTAAAAAAATACATTCTCCAGAATTGCAGCTTTGTTTTCTCCTTTGATCTAAAATGGTAAAAGGAGTTTTCTAGCTCAGACTGGGATCTCACCGTGGAGCAGAGCTACCCGTGGGACCCTGTTGTCTGGGAGAATTGCCATGACCTGCCTTCAGGTGATGTCTGCTTGGGAAGCTAAATTATCGGCTGGAAGTGCCTCTGTACCTCCACTGACAAGTACAGAGCATCTCTGCCGACCACAGCCCCAGTGCAGGAGCTGGCCACGAGCTGGGAGCAGTTTGGATGGCAGTCTGTCTGCAGACCAGACTCTGCATGGAGACGCCAATGTAGGGAGGGTGCGTCACACCACGTGCTGGTGGTGGTCCACAGCTCTGGCTTCCCACTGCACCACAGCAAACAGGCTGTATGACGAGTGGGACTGGAGACACACTGCTGAATGGAGCCTGAAAGTCAGGTGTCCTAAGCACCACCACTGCTACAGATTCTGTGAACTGTATTGCTTTTGCGTTATGCTTTCATTTATCATCTGTCCATCCACACAGCCTTGAATGTACACACAAGTTTTCATGTGTAGGGCTGCGTGATGTGAACAAGAGCAGAAACAACTCCAGTTTCGCTGGGTCTGCTGGTTCCTGAACTTTGAGTAGAAAACAGCTTGTTCTATTTAAGCATGCATTGACTGCTTTAGAAATGGAAAAGTAATTAGATTCAGTTTGTCAGTGGAGTAGGCAGATGCCAAGTATGAGGACACCTAGGGACTAGATGAACTTCATGACTGTTACCGTTCTGATTTTCAGAAAGGAGCCTTAATTCTAGCTCCTTACTGTAGAATGTGGTGGGGTCTTTGCTAGCATTTCAACAGCTCATGGCTCTCAGCTCAGACCTGAAGTCTGCGTTCCATTTGTTAGAATATTTGAATGCAAATTTTGTATTTTTTTTAATTAAATTTATCTTTTGTGGAACAAGCTGTGCCAAAATGTTTCAGTACAGTCTTTTCTAAAATCTGTGCGCGTTTTCTCACGTTTGGATTCTGTATGTTGAATTTTGATTTTGTTGTATCTACTTAACTTTATAAGATTATTTGCAATATCCATGTGTTTGCAAAAAAAAAAAAAAAAAAAATCCAACAAAAAAAACCGCCAGATCGGAATAATCCTCAAGCCCTATGTAGTTCCTGTTAGTTGGTGAAAATGCTTGCTTCAGATTTCAAACAACGAGGAAGAGAAAGAAATAATCAATAACAGGAATTTCTTGGGAGTTCATTGCTGGGTTTTGTATAAATTTTTTAGAAAATTGGAAATTAAACTTCTCTGCCTTTCAGAAATAAAATTGCCTTTAAAAAATTGCAATATCAAAATAATTTTCACTTTAAAAAAAAGTTTTTTATTTCCATGAAAGAATTTTTAATATTTCACTCATTCTTAGAACTTTTTAAAGATTTGTACACCACTGTAAAGATAAAGAAATAAAATAAAATGACTATATAAACTTCTGACATCAGCAAGAAGAGAATAATGACAGTTTTGGTTACAGCCTTCATGATATTTTCAAAAGCAAACGTAAGGAGAGTGCTAGGAATGTTAAATGCAGGTGTTGGAAGCAGTGGCAAGGTCACAGGACGAAGAGTCAGAAAATCTAGATTCTATTCTTGGCTCTCCTGCTGACTTGTTGCCACCCGAGTTCTCTGCGACTCAGGATCCTCATGCACATAAGCATAATGATACTTAATTTGGGAAAGAACTCAGTGGGAGAAGAGTGCTAAGGATTATAATTTAATTTCGAGCCTGTGGAGAAAGCCATGAGCCAAGACAAAATAATAATAATAATTTAAAAAAACATAAATGATACTTTGCTGTATTTTTGTTGATTTATTTTACTAATGGATTTATTAATTTGATGTACGTAACATAACTGAATCTTCTGGAGACAGTTTGACCTTGCATTTTTATGTAACTGCCTGCTTAAGGGGCACACATCTATAACTAATATTTTTAAAGCGGTCTTACTAATATAATATTTATTCATTCAAAGGGCCCCAATTCAAACATGAAGAACAGAGATACTGGCTCACCCACTCAGGTAAATGCAGAGCAGCCAAGCAAGAACAAGAATCCTAATATAACATGGCTCTGTGAGGAAGAACCCTTCGGCGACATAACCACTTCGTCTTACAAGAAGCCCCTTTATGGCATCTCACACAAAATTACAGAGAAGAAGAATGCACCAGGAACAGAGCAGTTTGCCTCTTATGACTTGTATGAAAAAATCAGCCCCAGCAGTCCCTCGCATCTTCGGACTTTGAATGACCAGCGCAAAAGGGACTCTGCTGTGGCCCTCGCTGCGGCAGCTGCCGCTGTAGAGTCTGACCCAAATATATATTCTTTGATACAGAAAATGTTCTTCACGCTTAACACTCTCAGTTCCAATATGACCCAGCTTCACAATAAGGTTGACCTGCTGTCTCTGGAGGTGAGCAGAATTAAAAAGCAAGTCAGTCCAGTGGAGTGTGTGGCAGATTTCAAGCCTCCCCCTGAGTACACGCTGACTTCTGCAGAGCTCAAACAACTCATGGATCAAAGCACGTCAGGTGGAGACCTTGCCTGCCGGTTACTGGTACAGCTCTTCCCAGAGCTCTTCAGCGACGACGAGTTCAACAGGAACTGCAGTGCATGTGGCTTTCCTAACAAGAGGAAGCTGGAGTCTCTCCATCTGCAGTTTATCCGTAGCTATGTGGAAGTCTGTTATCCTTCTGTGAAGAGTACAGCTGTGTGGCAGGTGGAGTGTTTGCCTCAACTCAACGATTTTTTCAATAGATTTTGGGCTCAAAGGGAATTGGAAAATAATCCACAGAATGTGCAATCATCCAGTTTTTATGAGACTGAACAGGTGGATTCCTCTCATTTTCTTGAGGATAAAGAGCAAGAAGAAGCTTTGTCCTTGGACAGGAGTAATGCCATTGCCTCAGACTACATTCTAGATGCTCAGGATCTCAATGAATTTTTAGATGAAGCTTCTTCTCCGGGGGAATTTTGTGTTTTTTTGTTACATAGATTGTTTCCAGAACTCTTTGACCACAGAAAATTAGCTGACAGGTACAGCTGCTATGGGGACTCTGGGAAGCAACTGCTGGATCCTCATCGGCTTCAGATAATCCGTAGGTACACTGAAATTTACTTTCCAGATGTACAAGAAGAGGAAGCCTGGTTGCAGCAATGCGTTCAGCGAATAAATGAAGAACTTGAAAATGTGTATATGGATGGAAGTGAATGTGATCAGTTGAGAGATGACTGTTACGATTCTTCTAGTTTACCAGATGATGTATCCATCATAAAAGTGGAAGACAGTTTTGAATATGAAAAACCAGGTAGACGCTCAAAAAAAATATGGCTTGTGCCCATTGACTTTGACAAACTTGACTTTCCCCCTCCTGATTTTGATGTCCCTGTTCCCGATTACCTATTGAACAAAGAGCAGATTAAAAACATATATGAAAGCAGTCTTTCCATAGGCAACTTTGCCTCTCGGCTGCTTGTTCTCTTGTTTCCTGAGCTGTTTACTCATGAAAACTTACGGAAGCAATACAACTGTAGTGGGTCTTTGGGCAAGAAGCAGCTTGATCCCACTAGGATTAAGTTAATTCGGCATTATGTGCAGATACTGTACCCAAGGGCAAAGAATGACAGAGTGTGGATGTTGGAGTTTGTTGGGAAGCTTGACGAGAGGTGTCGGCGAAGGGACACGGAGCAGCGGCGCTCGTACCAGCAGCAGCGGAAGGTCCACATGCCGGGGCCCGAGAGGAGGGAGTTCCTCAGCTATGCAATAAACCCCGAAAGGTTTCGAGAGGAGTTTGAAGGGCCACCACTGCCACCCGAAAGGAGCAGCAAGGATTTTTGCAAGATACCACTCGATGAACTCGTTATTCCTAACCCAGACTTCCCTGTGCCTTCTCCGTATTTGCTGACTGACAAGGAGGTGAGAGAGATCGTGCAGCAGAGCCTTTCTGTCGGAAACTTCGCCGCCAGGCTTCTCGTAAGACTCTTCCCAGAACTCTTTACTCCCGAAAATCTCAGACTGCAATACAACCATTCAGGTGCTTGTAACAAAAAACAGCTGGATCCCATCAGACTGAGACTGATCCGTCATTACGTGGAAGCGGTTTACCCCGTGGAGAAAATGGAAGAAGTATGGCATTATGAATGTATACCGAGCATTGATGAAAGATGCCGGCGTCCTAACAGAAAAAAGTGTGACATACTGAAAAAAGCAAAGAAAGCAAAGAAGTGACGGGATCTTTGAATTCCTAAGACTTTGACCACTAAATTATTGTCAGGATTATGCTTTGTTTTAGACTGAGGGGCCTGTCAAGCTGGGGCTGCTCAGCATCTGGGAGAACTAGGCACTGAGTTTGTTGCATTTTAATGTGTGCGTTGCATCTATGTGGGCACTGCAGCAGTGGGAAGTGGCTTACTAGGTTTGTACGTGAGTAAAGATCCTAAGTCATTGGTGGCAGAGCTCTTAGGGACTCATTAAGAGCATGGCTTTCACTGGTGCAAGTACATGTATTGAAACTGTATTATGCCACTCCCCATTTCTGCATCTTCCTTTTTTATCACTTTTTAATAATAAAGATTTTTTTTTTTTAATGTGGTGCTCTTCAGGGGCAGTATTTCATTTCACCCTTATACACAATCATGTTAGTTCATTTGGAGTTTGAAATTGAAACTTCATCAAAGTCTACAAAACTAATGCTTTTTTGAAGTGCCATATTCATTGGGACGTCTGACTTTGCTTCTACAGTAATAGCAACTTTAATGTGTTTTGTTCTTATTGATACTGAGATACTGAAAATAGTAACACCATGTCCAAGAATGGGTCAGAGTGGTGTAATTTCCATTTTTGACTGTTACTTATGTTTTGTTTCTAAAAATTCTAAGAATTGAACTATTGAAGAGTTGAGATGTGTGCATAGATATGATGTGAATGTTTCTTTACATTGGCACCCCAAGCTTGATCCTGCCCCTGTGAGTTTTTTTTTTTTGCCCAGTGTCACGGTTGGCATGACTGAGGATGGCTTGTGCAAGTAGAGCCAGCAGCACAGACCCAAGCCTGCACCTGTGGAATGTATTGCCATTGCCTGCCTGCCTGCCTGCCTCTCTGTAAAACAACAATAACTAGATAAGCAACAAGGACTTAAAAAACTTTTAGACCTTACTGTGTCAAAATGATGATTCCAAAGGTTTCCAGTGTTAATATCAAATTGCATAAATAAAAGGTAGCCACAAAGATTAGTTTTGGGATGCAATGAAGTGCTACAGGCTCCCCACATATGAGCTGTGGTAATGTAACTTGCTCTTTGCATCAGCGTGGCACCGTCTGGATTTTTCAGATGTAGGGATATTGAGCTCGCTCACTTAGCCAAATTGATTTAGTGTAATTAGTAGCTATTTGGAGACATAATTGTGTATGTGTAACTTAGGTTCATACGGTCAAGTTTGCATCAATGATACGTTCGTATGTAACATAGGCCACCCAGATCCCACTGTGACTCTGCTATATGATTTATCACTGGAGAGCACAGCTTTAAAACAGCTTTCCTCTTTTTTAATGGCAATGTAAATGATGAGAGAGTGTCAGATATGCATTTTTCAGTCAGTAGAGTCAGCGGTTGCGTACTGACCTTCGCTGGAACACCTCGGAGCAATTGTTGATGTTCTCTGTGGTCCTTTTTAATTGTTCCTAAATGGGTCATAGTATGGAATTTGAAGTCTGTTCCAGTGTAATTTTCTATTTTAGCATTTGTAAGAAAATACAAAATACTTGATATTTTTACTCCAGATTTTTAGAATTTATTGTTCTTAGAGTCATATTGATCCCTCCCTTTAAAAAGCAAAACAGAACATTTTTTCCTAATGGTGAGTACTAGCAACAGAATTGTGTGTTAAACCAGGAGTAAATCATAACAGATTTGCATTTGCTCATTTTCCCCATGTGCTAGCAACATTCTCAGAGAATGTATGAAGTCATGAATGTATTAAACGATACACTGATATGATTTGTGTCCATCTAAATGTTTCCCATTGGTTTAAATAATAGCAGACCATGCACAACATGGATATCGGAGCTAACATGGCTAAAATAAAAACATTTTACCAAAGATAAAGAACTGATACCACAACGTCTGCATCTTATCTTTCATTTCAGTGCATAAATTTAGCAAATTGAATGTGCCAGGAACTGAGACCTTCTCTTGTAATTGTATGCTACTGAGTGCCTCTGTGAAGTCTTCTACGTGCACTTGTATGGGAGATATAAAATCACAGAAAATATCAACAGCCTGTTGTGAATGCCCGACCAGATGGCAAGAAATGCAAAGTGTGGCTTTCCTTTATAATTATTTTTTTCTTATCTTGATATCATACATGTTTTACCACTAAGTGACGTTGAAGCTCCCAAAAGAAGCCGATAACATTAAACTTTTGTACCGCTGACAGGTGTCACTAGCTAGCATGCGAATTTAAGACGTACTGGCTTTGACTGTAGATGTTGTAATTTTGCAGTATCTCCTGATACGTCAGAAATCAGTCTGTTTATCTTACATACTGATCAGTGAAAAAGCAATTTTCAGCTTTTAAAATGGCATTTTCAAAAGTGGGTACAGAAAGATCCTCGCTGTTTTTTCTCTTAACTTATGTCTAATTGCTGTGTACATTCCTTTTGTCTCACTGTTCCCAATCTTTCATGATTTGTTTGATTGTATGCTTTGTGAAGAAAATAGAGACATCCGAATAGTGACACGGGGTCACAAAACAAAAAGCTCCTGCAGTGCATCCGAAGTACAGCCACTTCATCCAGTCGGTCTGTCCTGTAAATAAATTAAAGGTATATTATTTTCATACAAGAGGAATGTTGTCTGGTGATTGCCTGAGTACAGTGACACAAGCAAATTCGTGTTCTTTTCTCTGTAGAGGCTGTTTCTAAGATCCGAGATAATCTTAGCAAGTCAGGCTGAAGACATAAATGAAAACTCCCTGCTTTGTTGCAGCCATTTTTTCTGCCTTTCAGATGGTTTTTGTTTAAAGGAGCAAAGTTGCCCTCTTCTAAAGAGCAAGAAGATTGCTAGATGTTAAGATGTCTGGATCGTACATAGCCATACATGCACTGACTTCCTCTAGACCGACATTGCCTTCTGCCTGTCAGGTCAGTACACCCCGTTGAGGCGAGTATCGTGTCCCTGTCTATGTATAGCTTAAATATCTCACCTCTGGGTAACCACTGAATATCTCACCTCTGACAGCTTTCTGAAAGGAACATTAATACACCGCAGCTCTGTATTTTTCTGTCTTTTCTAGCCTGCACAAATTAAAACCTTTCCTTAGAAGCTCTGTAGAAGATGTAAAACAAAACATCAAAAGGGAGATGATGCATACATTAGTGTAGTGCCCATTAACTGCATTCAGCTGGCTTAGGAAACGGTTTCAAATGAGGAGGATCCTTACTTGAAGTCAACCACTTTGTTGTACATTACAGCCACCAAATGTTTCATGTTCTAGGAAATGTTTACAACTGTTCTTTTTCCTGTCCTCAGGTGCATATCATACACTTATAGGTACATTTTCTGAGTGTCATTCATCTCTTTGTGAATTGATATTTATGTATAGCAGTGGGAAACAGAACTGCTTCCTCAACACTCTACAAAGGCACACTAATTTCATGCTGGAAGGGGCGCTATTAATTCTACAGCCCCAGGAAACATGGAAAATAACGTGCAAGCTTTGTTGGTAATTTATTTTTATTTAGTTTTTGTTTCAGCAATTAAAGGGATGTGAAACAGCTGGAAAATGCAATGTCTGGAGCTCGCCTGTGCTGAGGTAATGGCATTGGCTGACAGGTGTTCTCATTTACGGTGCACAGTTCTGTTGATTGCATTTAAAATCTGTGGGAGGGCAGCGTGGCAGGTTCAAACCTATGGTTTTCCTGAGTAAATCTAATTCTGCTGCTGTCATTGCCAAAGCTTCTTCACTTCCTCTGTTTGACTTCATGTTTTTTTTATGATTGTTCTGGCTATTCAGTAGGCACCATTGCAGGTCTGTTTTTTACCACATTAACATTCTGGGGAAAAAAAGATGCGCTTGGAGTTGTTTAAATGAGTAGCTGAAATGAGATGCTTTAGTGCCCTCAGAGTTGTCTTTGGTAAGGCTGAAAAAAGAAAGAAGTCCCCATCCGGATGTCATTATTCTTCCTATCTAATTTCTTGTCCCAGCAGAAATCATGACAAATATTAGCAAATTATTATTTGCAGTGCTTTTGAATCCCTCACAGCTACCCTCCCTGTTACAGAAGTCGTTCATGTTAACTTCCCACCGGTAGGGACGGTTTTAATTTCTAATGGGCTGCACAATGCTCGTGGTTATCTCTGCGTAGGCGCTGCCCGAGAGGTGGTCTCCTGCAGCAGAACACTGGAAGCGAACTCCAGATCAGCATCCTATCACATCTGGAATACTTCCCTTACTGCTCATCTGATGAGCAGGACGTTAGCCCCTATGCTGTAGTATTTTCATCCAGTGTATCCCTTTTTGTCATTTTCTGACTGGTGTCTCTACTGGTTAGTGATTGTACCAGGAGAAGCCTGTGGCATGGGCAGGTTGCTGCTTGCTCTCTTTCCTGATTCACTACACGATGCAGCCGAGGTCCCCTCTGAGCATTTTTCTTTCATTAACAGCAAGCTGAAAGACCTTCAGCTCATATGGAAAGGGAAGAGCTGTAAAAGAGATTAAATAAAGCTATTCTAGAAAATGCTACGTTTTCCCTGCCCGTCTTCCCCCTTGCAAGATAGATGTGAATAATTTAAAAAAAAAAAGTTCATTATTTTCTTTAAAAAAAAATAGCATAACCAGTTAAAAAATGGGCAAAATCACCACATGTCCAATTGTACTAAGATTTGCATTAATAGATGTAAGCAAAACAAATGGTGATTGTCAAAGACTGGAGGAAGATCACCTCGTTAATATCTCCCCCCACACACAAATGTCAGATAATCATTCCCCATTTCCTTCACAAATCTCATTATGGTGTAAGAGCGGTTTGTCACTGTTTCCAGGCGCGTTTTGTAGCATTGTGCCTTGGTGCTGAAGCTCCCTGGAAGGCAAAGTGTTCCTCCCATCATGACGCTTTCAGGAGCGTGTAACTTCAGTTAGCTCCAAGGCGATGCATTAGCACGGTCTGCAAAGGTTTCCTGTGAAAAGAAAATGCCGAGGTGTGTGGGAGCAGCAGGAGTGAGTCACTCGATAGGATCACATCCTACTCCTCACCTTTTACCCCTTGTATAAAACTTGGAAAATCCAGGAGTCTCTTTCTGTGGCAGATAATAGCGTCCCTTGGTTCTCTTGCACTCTCTCTCAAGAATTTAAAAGCCTGTGTTCTCCTTGAAGTGCTTGTCTGCAGGTACACTGGATGCTCCAGTGTTGGGGATGAAGATTTTTAAGTAAGTTTCAGCAGTACTCGTGTTTGTGCTGCTCTCCCTCCCATAAACATGCACCTTCTGCACCCTTTTCCCCATGAGGGCTGTTGCAGACTGACCATCACGTTGAGCACCGTAATTATTTCCCAAGAGCTGGAGGTAAACTGTTGTGATGTGCCATTGCAGGAGAAACACAAACAAGGAATGCTTTGGTGCTATGCTTGTTCCTATAGAAGAAATAATTGGCTCTTCTTTAGAGGAGCAAGTTGGAGGTGAGTGATTAAAATCCCTCTCTGTTGATGTGTTGACATCAGAACTGAGAGTCTGATGCTTCTGCCAACCGCAGCCCAGTTTGGTAAGCATTTCCCTGCTGTCTTCCCATGGATGACCGCAGACCCTGCTCTGCAAGGCAGGCTGGCCTCCGTGCAGCAGATGCTGCAGTGTGGGAAGCACGTAAAGCTGTCAGCTCGTCCTGGTGCCATGCCAGTGCTGTGGTCCTGCCTGGGCAACCTGACAGTGCCAGGCAGAGCCTTCTGGATTGGATCCAGCCATTGCCTTATTAGTATGTACCAGATACACCTGATAGTCTGATACCTTACATTTACTTTGTGAGCAACAACTCGCCTGCTCACTTAACATGTCAGGAACATGCAAGGAAAAGCAGCCTGCTGTGTCCTGCTGCTCCTTGATCTGGGCTGCCCTCCCCTCTGGGCTCTTCAGACTGGGTAGGGAGCAGACCGTAGGCTGGATGAATGCTCCCACCTGCATGCACGCACACCTGGAGTCAAAGATGTTACACACATAGAAACATTCTGTCTGTGCCACAGCTCATCTGGTACGTTGTTTCTGTTGAAAGAAGTGTATGTTCAACATTACAAGCAGGGGTGATTACTCAAGATGCCTGCTCTGATACAGCAGTTTCCTGCAATAATACAGGTGTGTACTTTTAATCACAGTGCTGTCTGATCTTTGGTCAGATCTCTACAGCCACTTAAGTGATAAATATTCTTTTAAACGCTACACTGAAATCAGTATGTGACAAAAAAAAAAAAGAAAACAGGATTTCATTTTCCTCTGCATGGTTATTTGAATGGTGAAAATGAGCAAGATGTGTGTCTCCTCCCTGAGCTGCCTTCTCCACAAGAGAGGATCCCTGCCTTGATGAACCCTCTGTCACTGTGAAGTTTCCTGCTTAATACGCTGCTGCAATCAGTATCTTTCTGTATTACATCAACAGTGCATGAAAGCATAGAGTTGGTACTGTTAATCGGGATCAAACCACTAATTAAAAAAGGAAGCAATTTTACATAGACATATATACATAATATAAAAAATCCAAACTATGTAATGAATCTAGAAATAAAGCTAAGAAAGCAGTGCTCCTTGTGGCGTCAGCTTTAGCATAACCTAATTAACAGAAACCAGGCAGCAATTAAACAGTGATCAAATTCATCTTTATTAAGTCATTATATATAACATCTGTAAGGAAATTGCCTGGAAATATGAAGGTTGAGCATTTTATCCCACAGTATCATGAAACAAAACTAACTGCAAGAAGTGACAGGCGTTTATCACAGGAGCACTGATGCATATGGCAGAGGGAGATATTTCTAACACAAGCCCTTAAAAAGGGTACCATCATTTTGTTTAACCAAAATTCACCTTTAACAACAAACGATACGGTTTTCTGCAAAAAAAAAAAAAATCTCATGCTGCCACATGAACCCCCTGCTACTTCAGTACATCCTGTTTGGGCACCTTCAGGTTTTTCCAGCGTCTCAAAATTACTTTGTATTTTTCGCTCTCAGTCTTGTTAGATACTTTTTTTAAGACTACCCGCATCACTACAGCAGTTCCCGTTTCTTTATCTTCACCTATTAAGAGATCCAGTGTGTCACCAATTTTCACCTGGAAACAGAAAGAGAAGATGAGCAATTGCAAGCATTCTCTGGAGAAAACACATTCCCGCAGTCGGGGCCATGTTAACGCCGCTCCTTTCTTGCCATTTACTCTTCTGAATCTCACGGGGGAGGAGGTGGGAAGGCTAGGCCAGACCCACTACAGATCCATCCTGCCACTCTGTGCTTCTAGGAAAGCCCTGGAAATAAGCAACTAACTGTCTCCTCATGAGCTTCTCTGCCAGGAGTCTTGCTCTTCCTGAATCACAACCGACACCTAACTGTGAAAAAGGCATTGTTCAGCTTTATTACCAAATAAGGTTCCCTGCCCATCTTCTTCTATCAATACAGACACAAAGCAGCCAAATACAAAATTATCCCTCCTTCCTTTAGAACACCTTAAACTGTTGTAAAGAACAGTGCAGGTCAGGGGAACTAAAGCTTCTCTCCTTACTGCCTTTTGACCACAGTAATGCCACCTGGATCCCCCTCGCCTAAAGGGTGGTGTGTAGAGGTGTGCTGGTCAGCATTTGGGTGAGCTCTGTTGTGAAAGAACATGGCCAGCTGGGCCTGCAGCCCTTTGGCTGTGTGTGCGTTGTGTGCTCTCTTACAGATTAAATAACCTTTCCTGGATTACCTCAGTTTCAGTCCCTGTCTATCATCAAACTGTAACCACGTGCCTGCTCCACCGAGACCTCAGATTTAATCACTCCTAAGCCATCAACCTCGTATCTATCATCGCTTCCTTCAGCAACACATAAAGCTCTGTCCTCGCTGCCACCTGCCTTCTCGCCTTCAGCCAGTTTCAATACCACAGGCCTCCCATCCGCCTTAGGGAGCAGCACCTTACCCCAGGAAATCACAGTCACACACACAAAGCTGGAAGCGGTGTGTGGTGGTTAGCAATGCCATTCACCTCTGCAGAGCCATTTAGCAGCTCCTTCTTCTGACCCAAGTAAAAGGAAAGAGAAGAGGTCACGGTTTAGTTATTTTCTTGTATTATATTAAAATATTTAAATGTTAAAGAGTCTTACAGTTCTACTTTTCTTCCATAGTTTTTCTCCATTCAGCCTGAGTTCGTTATTGTAGAATGCATCTTCTACTTTACTGAAGAAAAACAAGGTTTTATTGCATTGACAGTAAGCAGCAGAACAAATGCAACTGTTTATTTGCAAACACACAAGAAAACCATTCGCATGCAAGGCGTATTTCCACAGCTCTAATTTGCACATAAAGGATTACTTATTTTAGGACAGGGCAGACTTAACTGGAAGTAAAGAAGTCTTTCACAGACAGTAAATGAAATACTGCAATGTAGGGTCAAGATCAGACTTACTGATGTAGAATGTACATATACCTGGCTGACCCGGTGTGTCAGATTTACACTTACCCTCATCTGTTTCTACAGCCATTAAATAGCATGTTATTTATTCCCTGTCTCAAATTAGATCTTTCTGCATTACTTAGTACATTTTCTTCATTTTAAATAAATGTTAATTGATAGAAAATGCCCCAAACAAGAACACCCCGGACATCCCAGCTCAAAACAGCTATATAAAAAAACAGTTATTCTAACAATAAAGGGTGTCAAACCTCAGCTGTTAACTACAAACCATTTCTCTCACCAGCAGGTTCTTTTTCATACTTACTTTCTTGCAATGTCTAAGCCAGCTTTCATGACCACGTCATATCGCAGAGACTGCACTACTTTTTCAAGATCTTTGTAATCTTTTACTACGTTGGGGTCATTTTCCAATTCATCTTCCAAATCACTTTCTTGTTCATCTGCCTCCTCCTCCTCCTCCTCCTCCTCCTGTACAGTTTGTCTGTTCCTTTTAGAGCTTTTGCTACTTTTGTTCCGCAGAGAGAGTACTGAGATATACTCTGGAGAAAGTCTTAGTGCGCAGAGTTTTACTGGGGAAAAGCAAAACCATCTTCGGTCATTTATTGTGCTTGCTTGACAGCTACAGAATACGCTTCTTCTCCAAGAGGGAAACAGTTTATTAGAGGGGAATTTCTCCCACAGTCCAACCCAGACATTCAATTTTCTAAACGCAGTGATGGGGAGCCTGAAGCCAGTCATAGTACACCCTAAAATGAAATAAACATCCACAGTTAAAAACAAGCAAATTCTTTGACTTCTGGAAGGATTTCTCCAGGGAGAGCACAACAGTTACAACAGATAGACGGTTATCTAGTTCCCTTGTACAATACCTCACCTAAACACAATGGGCATCTTGATGCGCTTTCTCAAGCACTGCCCATCATTACCGACAGCTGAAGCACCAGATGGGAAGCCAGCACTGAAACCCCCAATGGAATACTCCTTTCCTCTTCTGCAGTTTAATATTAACTGTCTAAACATACCTGTGGCGTTTTGCTCCCTCCATGTGACGCACCATTTGTAAAAGAAGCAGACAGGTAGCTATTTCATAAAAAGCAAAGGGACAGTTACATTTGTTATGACTACTCCTTGGTGAAAGCAACCTGCTCGATACCACAAGTAAAACCCCCAAGAGTTGATGGTTTCTGAGCTTCAGGCTCTGCTCAGACCACACTGCTCCTGACTGAGGGAAGGCTGCAAAGTGCTCCAAATGGGAACAAGCACCACCACAGCACTCAGCAGAAGCAGTATGGCTTTGCACACCGCAACAGGACCAGGGCCAGCAGCAACACGCCCAGGGGTGGGCTGCCTGGTGCTGCTCCTTTAGGGGACCACCCATCAGGTGGGGTGCGCAGGTGGGGGCACTCCTCTAGCCAGATGTGACACTGGCTTTTGTATGGCTGTGTGTGTGTGCATGCAAACACCCGTTTACTGCAGGAGACCAGAGTTTGTTTTCCTGATACCCAAGTGAACTCTGCCGAAATCCGAATGGGATTCCTGTGCAGTGGGCTGCAGTAGGGAAAAGGCTGTGACTACTGGCTGCACAAGAATAACCGCAACCCCCACGGCTCTGCTCTCACTACAGCAATTCAAACTATTAGGCATGTAATTGAAAATTTAGGACGGTGTGACCCTCCCCGAAGACTTAACACCTCTTCTCAGGATGTGGATAAATTCCTAAAAGTTCTCTGAAGCCGCCAGCAACTGCTGTTATTTTTCACTGCCGACTCAAACCCGCTCCGAGGGCCCCGGGCACAGGGGCTGCCGAGGCCCCGAGCCCGCCCGAGGGCCCGCCCCGAGACAAGGGCGGCTCCCGCGCCGCCACCCGCCCCGGGCACGGGGCTGATCTCAGAGCGAAGCTCCCAGCAGCTCAGGCCGCAGACACGGCTTCCAGCGGGCGGCGGCGGCTGCTGCTGCTGCTGCCGCCGCTGCTCAGGCCGGCCCAGCGCGGCCCTCACCTTGGCCCAGGCCCCGCCGCTGACGGCCGTCCTCGGCCGCTGTCCCCGCGGAGGCCGCGCAGCCCAGACCCGGCCGCAGCCCGTCCCGCCGCTGGGGGTCACGGCGGCCTCGCGCTTTCCTCCGCCCCGCGGCCTTGGCGCCGCGCTGCCCCGTTGCGGAGGGAGTCTCTCAGCGGCGCAGGCCGCCGCGGTTACCTGAGTACCCCGGAGCCACAGGCCCGGGCCCGCCGCCGCCGCCGTCCCCGCGCCGCTGCTGGCAGGCCGGAGGCGGGGCCGCCTCAGCCCGCGCTCGGCGCCCTCTGCCGGGGCCCGGCCGGCAGCTGCGGAAAGGCGGGGAGGGGAACTCGGGCCGTCTCTCCTCTGTCTTCCCGCTGGGCCCGCCGGCGCCGGGCGTCAGGGCCTCGGAGGATACCCCGGCTCCGCTGGCTCCTGAGCCGGGAGGAAACTAGGAAACTAAGCTGTGTTCGCCAGAGAGCGGCCCGGCCTCGGCCGTCTGCCACCGCACCCAGGCTGGCGCGAGCTGCGTCCCGTTTGGTGTCATAGGAGCATAGAATATCCCAAGTTGGAAGAGACCCAAACGGCTCCACACAGCACCACCCAAACTCAAACCCGATGTCCAAGAGTGTTGTCCCAGTGCTCCTCGAACTCCAGCATTCAGGGCCATGCCCACTGCCCTGGGCAGCCTGTCCCATGCCCACCGCCCTCTGGCAAAAAGTGTTCCCTGAATGCTTTATTTTTCCTGTGTATATATACATAGTTTTTTTTTTTTATTTTATTTTATTATACTTACACACATACCTCTAATTTTCCCTTTACAAAAACTGCTGAAAGTGCAGAAATAACTTACTAATTTAGGTCCAAGGACTCCTCCTGCCCTGAAACGTCTCCATGTAAAAGATGCTGGATTCTCTCTTCTGTCATTTCCAGAGCTGCTTTCTGCCACCACATGACCAAACCACACGGACCTCAGTGGTAAGGGCCAGAGTGTGTGCTTTCTGCTCCTCTGCCCACATTCCCAAGCCAGGAAATGAGAAATGGAAACCTCTCCCTGGGGAAATACCTACAGCACATATCAAAGTCTCTCACTTCCGATTCGTTTGGAAGCATGACAATCTAATCCCAGTCCCACCATATCCTGGGATTCTCACGTCTTTAGCTTTGTTACTTTCCTTCACACTGCATTTCTCTTTTCACATCTCCACTTCCAGTGGCTGTCCATAATCCCTTCTCTTTGCAGCTCAACCACTAGACCAGGTCCATCTCTCTGCCGTGCCCCACTCACACCTCTTCTGCTGCTTCTGAGTTGCTCAGGCTTTGGGAGATTCTCCATATCCACACCAAATGGGTACAGAGCGCAATCACATCCAACTGGCAGCATCTTGCCCAGATGTGAAGGAAGGGCTGTGCAAGGTTCAGGGTAGTTTTTGCAGATGGAAGAGCACCTCAGCTTTGAATTTCTACTTTAAAATGTCCTTCACCTGACCTGGCAGAACAATCCTCCCTTGGAAAATTATCAGCAAGTATAGCAAGTGTTGAGGCTGTGGGGCTACTGTTGCATGGCAGCCATGCAATTAGCATGGGCATTATATTTGATTGCTTAGTTTTACACCTGCCTAAGTTTTGCCATTAAACTTTTAAAGGAGAGGTGTTTATGTCACGGATATTTTGTAGCAAAGCAATTCCATTGCAAAGTTTTTTCCCCTCCTTGGAAGCCTCACTGTAAAGGAAGCTGCAAATAACTTTGAATGTTCCATTGCTCAGGTTGGTGAGATTCTGACCAGTCTCAGTTGGGAATGCAGCTGTTAGCTTTTTTGTACTTTTCATCCATATATCTTAAAATATACATACATTATTATCAAGGGAAAAAAAAAAGTAAAAGCCACTTTCCTGCATTCATAGTGACATATGAGTCAGAGCAGAAAATGTGTCTCTAAACAGCAGGGATTCCCTGAGCAGAGTTGCTAGCTCCCTGATGGAAAAACAGAACAAAACTAGACCAAAAAAAAAACAAGCAACAACCAATTTGCCATTCACTCCGCTCTTTTCAGAGCTCTTAGAATGTGATTTGACTCATTTTGCTAAAATTAATGTAAACTAAGAGTTACTAAGAGTAAACAAATATGTATTAGTGCCCTTCTAGGTTAGTCTGGCATTATACATCTTTATTGCATCCTCATACTGAAAGGCAAGCTAAAGAACTTGCCAGAAGAGCTTCTGTCTTCTGTGTCTTTCAAATAAGGTGATATAGTAGTCCCTTTCAAATCCAAATTAAGAAACTGTCCAGCACCCTTTCCTGTAGGCCTTACAGTCTTCAGAATGTTAATTGTATTGCTCTCAGGTCTCTCTCCACCCATAGATAAAATGTAGCTTGGCAACCAAGAGCAGACATCATGCATGTGGTTTATCTCCTCATTGCACAACTCCAAACACGACATCACCTCTGTCACACTTGCTCCAATTCCCAGTCCAGCTACACCAACAACTGCTCCAGTCATTTTAGTTAGGAGATATTTCCTGTTACTATTTTGTCTCTGCCATGATGCCAGGCCTTACCAGAGTTATTGTCAGGATCCATTCTGCCCTGGGCTGCAGAGGAACTTCAGCGTCACGCGATCTCCTTGTTATCAGGTTCCTCCACGCTGCAGAGTTAGAAGAGCTGTGAAAGCTCTCATCCTTAAAATTTGTGCTCCAGCTGTGTGGGGTCTTGGCAACTCCCAACCTAGGTTATTAAGTGCATATTTTAATGACCAAAAAGACAAAAATGAAGGTAATATTAATTACTCCTACTTTTATTACATCAAACCGCCATTGTAACCAAAACATTCAGACTGGGTAAAGACCGCAGTGCAGATAGATGTTTCTTCTTCTTTACCGTTAGATGGCAGTGAATAGCTCCCTGACAGCTCCACGAGCTCAGGCCGCACGCTCAGAAGCTTTTGTCAAAAGCATCTTCATTTTGCACACTTCCGTATATATTCTATGGCATTCAGCCATAGGGAGATTAGTCTTATTTTGATATCTCAGAGAGTAAATTCTTGCTAGCATTTGACCTGTATGTTGGAATCTATAATCAAGAAATCCTCCCTGCACTGCTTAGGATTTCTTGTTTCTTTTATTTTCCTGTGAAGTCAGTCAAGTGATAGTAGTAGATGTGCTGATACTCATTGCATCTGAAAATAAAGTCAAGACCACCATACAGCCTTCCTAGCACTGTTAGTAGCTGTAGCTGTACCATTATAGTGCTACATGTGACATGCTAAAATGCTGCTCTACCATTATACAGTGCTCACCTCACCAGATTACTTGTCACTGCAGAATTATCTTCAGTATTACCTGGCTGTAACTACACACCCTGTAAAATACACTGCTTATTTCAAGGTGCACCGAGGAGGTGGCCAGCTGGTGTTCTATGCATATTTATATGGCCTGGGAAAACAGAGTGTCCCCATGTGAGCACCGCCTTTAACTTTGTCCATATTCATTTGAATAATGAGCTGAATCTCCCTGACCGCTAATTCACCCCTTCCAGTATTACATACTGACTGCAGCTGCTTAGACGATCTCTTTTCTTAGTCCACGGTCTGGAGACAATTCCTCTAACTTGCTGATTGCATCCAGTCCATGTCCAAATAATCGTACCACCTCTTTCTCTGAAGCACATCCCTGAAAGCTGATCCTTCCTGCAGAAGAAACTCCTTTTCTGGTCCTTCCACTGCTGCCTTTCCAGTTGGCACACTGTTCTACACATTTGCCCATACCATCTACTGTGCTATTTTTACCGTAAAACATTGTGTTGTTTTTTTTTCTCTATAGGATTTCTTTAATGTCTCCAGATCCTGTGTATGCTGAATCTTGTCTCTGTCTCTCATTACTTACTGACTCTTTACATTGCTATTTCATCTCCTCCAATAGCAATGGTGTTACAAATTTCTGTCATTTTTTTCTTGCAGCCACTGGGTCATCCTGCACACAGAAGCCATTTCTCTTTTACACTAGAATGCCCCATTGAACCATAATCAGAAAGAAAATGAGGGTAAGCAATGCTGACTGCTCTGATCACTACTAAAGAACTGATAGAAGCCATCCTAATAAATCATAGCATGGTGACCCACCTAGACCAGAAATGAATAGACTTCTGGACAGTGAAAATCAGTTTTACATCAGTAGTTAAGTACATGGGAGGAAAAATAGCAGCCTCCTTTAGTTAGCCTGGCATTCAGTCCAGCTATCTACACACTAAAGGCTCCATAGTTCCACTGCTAATTCTTCAACTTCCCGGTTTGGTCAGAGGTTTGCAATGCAAAATGCCTTTCCTCCTTTCCTTGTTTGGTAATAAGATACAATGTCTTTATTTTTGTAGTAAAAGTTAACATACTGGTTTTTAATACAGGCTTGTGGAAATTCATTCATTCTGTAGTGAAGATGGTCATGCTAGCTTTGATTGCAGCTCTAGGATTTATCTAGCTCCTGCTAACAGCAGACGGCAAATGCAAAAAGAAGGAAAAATAATCAGTTAAGCATGTGTTATTTGAAACTTACTTATTAGCCATAACAACTAGAGATTCCATGAACAAACGTTAATTAGTTTGAATTACTTGTTTACTTCTGTTCTCTCTGTATTCTTCTCAGATTAATGGCTTCACTACTTAGAATGTAATGTTTTCTTCTCTAATTGATAGCAACTAATTCAAGATATACACACACAACTTTAATATAATTATTTTCCAGTGAGGGATTTTAGATTGTTCCTCTGTGTACAGTTAAAGTGTTTATTTTTTGTTTGTTTGTTTTTAATGTTTTATGTTGAGTTTGCTTTTAAAAGCAGAAAAAAGGCTGTTCAAAGTACTTCACATTTCATTGTGACTCAGGGACGTTACCTTCAGTAGCATGTATAAGCAGAACTCCATCAGGAAAGAGAAATGTATCCGTAGGCTTCAATACACCTTTGATATATATATATCATAAAATAAATAATATAAATAAAGGTGCATTAGGGATGGATGAAATGTCAGAATAATAATATTGTTTGGAGTCAAGGATGTCTCGTCCAGTGTTCAGGTCCAGGGGTATGAAGAGAAAGTGTGAATTACACAGTAGGAAAATCTATCTTCCATGAAAGTGTGTCATTGCAATATTTTCCACTTAAACTCTGGATGTTCTCACTGACAAGTGTCCAGTCCTTCTTTGCACCTTGACTAATACATTGCAGTAAAGAGTTCCCTATCTAAAAGAGAGATACCTGAAGTCTTAACACGATCCATGATTCAGCTGTCCATCTTTTCAAATCCCCATCTGGTCCCTTTTTCTGGGACCATGGAAATGGAAAGAAGAGCTGATCTGGCTTCTATATCTTATTAATTTATGCATCTTTTAATCATATTCATTCTTGTTTTGTCTTCTAAAATAAACAGCTCCAGCCTGTTCATCAGAGTTTTCCATGCTACCTATTATTCTCCTCACCTTGTTACCTCTGCCTGTCCCATACCCGAACTAGGTATTACCCAGAAAAGGTTGCAAAAGAACAAGTCTTTTAAGGTGCCATGCAGTTGGACTATCTCTGTCATGTGCAGGAGTGAATTCTGAAATTAAATACTCCGTAAGGCAGCTCTTTACAAAGATAAAAAATAACCAGACAATAATAAACAAAAAAGAGAAATAGAATAGTACTAAATTCAAATGGCAAGATAAAGATTTTCAACACTTCTCAAGAAAAGATAAAGATTTCCACTATTATCAGAAAAAAAAAATCTTGGTAAGCAGGGCTAAAAAGATAGATCTTGAAACATGTCACAAATATGTTGTTTCTCTTCATCATCTCTCAAGAGTTTCCAGGAAGACTCACTCAGAAGTAGATGGCTTCTGTGAGAACAATCCTTCCCACTCTCAATGCAAGGTGCTTGATATGTTTTTAACTGGTAAAATCTGCGTGTTTTACCACAGTGACACGAGAAACTGTCACTTCAAATTTGCAGAAGAGACAGCTGTAAGAGACATTTTCTGTTTGGCAAAGAAACAGGGGACCTATGGACTGTGGAATACCCTTCACTGAATTTTTCTGAGAATTATGTTTAAACTTACCTCAAATCAGAAAATGGAGGAAAAGACTTTTGCTCCATGTCTTTAGGCCTGTTATCTGACATTATGCCTCACGAGTTCAAGAAAAGCCCTGGCTTGGTTTTTTCCCTTACTTAGCAACATGATACCAAACTATTCCTGGGCATGATTCAGGGATTGGCTTGGGCCATGGATAACTGCCTTACAACAGGCAGTTTAGATTTAGCAGCTCTTTTCTGGGGCCTAGGAAAGTTTAGTCATCTGTATGTGGCTAGACATGTCAGTTGGCCTGAAGGCCAAAGAACAGGCGCAACTTCTGTTTAATTTGTTTGTGCTGATGTCACCCAAGAATTTATCTGACTTAGAAAGGTGTGCTTTCAAGCAGACCTGAATCCACACTCTGCTGTGCAAACTGACCTGGAAATCAAAAGATCCATTGGTATTAGGACAGCTATTGTTAAACATCTATTGTTGAAAATATTTCTAGAATGACAATATCACTTCTGGTCAACGTTTCAGACTTCCAGGGCTGAAAATCATAGATCCATAACAGTACATCTCTAATTAAGCAGCCTGACTCTGTTTTTCTGTTTGTTTGTTTGTTTGTTTTTTGCCTCAGTTTGGCATAGGAGAGAAAGCAAGCTGGAATCCTGTTACAGTGATGGTTTGGATCATGGCAGTAAGGCCCGTTTATGAAGACATATACAGCTGAGTCCAACTATCAGTTAATACCAAGTGGAGATTTACAATTCCATTAGCCTTGTCTTCCATTAAAAGCTCTACTAACAACAACAACAAAAAGACTGTAAACCCTCAAATGGAAGAGAGAATGTAATCCTCAAAATATATTCCAAGTGCTGAAATCAAGATGTGCGTCTAACAGCATTGTTCAGATGTATAAAATCAGTTTCAACCAGCCAGAATTTCAGTCTTGTTCTGCTATGCTAGTGAAGGTGCATTTGTAAAGAAGGATGCTTCAAAAGAGCTGGGAAGTTCTGATTATGTGGCTGGAGCTCTGATGCTCTGGCAAGATAGGTCTTACCCACTAAACCAGCAGCAAGAAGAGAGCCAGCCTAGCTAATGAAAATATAGTGTTCTTATATGTTAGTAAATATTGAGTTTCTCAAGGCAAAATCCAGCAAAAATGGAAAGAAACCTACCACCAGAGGATGTCAGCATAGATCAGCATAAGCCGGCTAGACAGTGCACACTGGGAAGCTGCATTTCGCTCTTCAAAGTTCTCGTTTGTAAAACGATCAGGATCTAACATATAAATACGTGTGCTTGCAGTTGGGAATTAAGTAAAATAGTGTAGTTATGACCCAGGTGACTACTGAGAGCTGCAGAACGCTCTGGCATGAGCTTAAAATGGTTGAAGCGCCTGGGATGTGCCATAGTGTGTAGAAAGTTTCCATCTATATACAGCCAAGGAGAGTGAAGAGCCGCTTGGGAGCACAGGATCCAGTGATTCTCCTTGGCAACTGATGCTCCTAAAATATTTAAGATTAAATGGATCAAGATTGGAAGACAAAGGCAAGAGTAAATTAATGGCTATGTCAAAATTAGTTCTCATGAATTCTGTTCAGTGCTCTGACTACACTTATTTTGCTAAAGCTTGTCCAGACTAAATGCATCACTTATAAGTTTCAGAGACTACCTCTCTATCTCCTTTCACAGATGACTGTTGTTTATTGCCAGCCATTTCAGCGGATCCCGTATGCTAATGTCTTATGCAAAGTAGCGCAAGTTTTGCTTCTGATCACTAGATTGAAAATGATGTCTATCACAAAGTTGAATCAACTTAAAAATCACCAGCAGAATATGCAAATTAACTTCTATTCAACCCAAAAGATTGAAGTAGTTTTAGCCCTTCTCTTCATTATGCTTTCTCATCAAATATTACATATTTAACTAGGAGAGATGCTGAGTGCTCAGAAAAATGAGCATTTAAAAATGATACCCAACAATGTACCTCAGCATCATGAAACCTCTTAAAACACACAGTTAGCAGAGTGCGTTTCGAGAGAGCACGTCACCTCTTCTGAGGAAAAAAAAAAGATCAGAAGTGCCTACTGGCCACCAGATAGCAGTACTTCACTTTGTACAGTTCTAAACTCAATTACAGTATTTCTCATCTCTGTAGAAATAGCCATATATTGTGTCCTAGAGTCTTGGTCAGATCAATCTTTAACAGAATTCATTAGAGAGTTCGGCTGAAAAAAGTAAAGGTCTGCAGATGATTTACGTGTTCCAGAGGAATCGAGGGTATTGCAGGTTTCCTGAATGGGGGAGGCTGGTTGTAGAAATAGGTAGGCACTGCAATGTTTGTTCCCAGTTATGAAAATCGTGCACTTAAATATTTTCAGTGCTTCTTCCTCTTCCCTGCTGCCAACATATCTCCTTATTTGCCATTAGTATTTCAGGAATATTTCAGAAAGGCATGATTTTTGGCCTCAGAACATAACCTTTACATAGTTACATTATTTCAGTAATTTATCATTTCTGCCAAATATGTTAAAACCATCTGCACTTTTCTTTTCTTAAAAGACTGTTTAAGGAATAGTTTTTACAACATTTTTAGCAAGAAGAAATATCCCCATTTCCACTGTAACTTGTTAAAATGCCAGAAGTGCGATATACTATATAATGATAATTAGCAGTGATATAACGCTCTCTAAGTTCATGTCACCTTACAAGACATTTGCACCAACCTCACTTTTTATAGACACAGTTCCATACCTCAGGTAAATGCACTGGGTAGAGAGAATGGGAAAGGCTGTCCGGTTGCTATTCCATCATTCCCATCCGCCTCAGCTTTGACTTTAAAGTGTCTCAGCTGCTGCTGTAACCCTAGGGGATCATGCAACAGCTGTATCACTGCTTTTTCTCCCCTAAAAGGTGGAAGAGGTTATAAAGGAAATTGTCTGTCTGCTTTATGCTGGAATAGTCCTCGGTGCGGCTTTTGGAGAGCCCTAGCAAGATTACATTCCTTTGGCATCTCTTGCAGTGGCAGAATGGGGATCTGGTGTCAGAACAGACTAAGCCCTCGCTTCATTGCTGTGATTCACGTGACTGCTCCCACAGGGGATTCATATCTCTGTAATCATGAAAACCCAACTTCTCATCACCAGCTTTAAGCAGACAACCAGCAAACACTCAGAAACATAAGATCCACAGTTTCAAAGATCGGTGTAGACTGTGCCTCTAATAGTAAGGAACTGGAGCCAGAATAAGTTCAGAGATTTTAAAAATAAACACACACCAAAACCAGGGAAACATTACCTCAGGAGTGCTTCAGGCTCCGTGTAACACTCCAAAGGTCTTTCGTCTTGGTATTGGAGTAAGGATTGCATCTTCAGTGTCACAGCCTGCATACTGCCTCTATTCCTGCAAAACCAAAGTAGCAATATATATTTAAAGTCAGGCATTCTGAAACAATTATGTGGGACTGACTTTAGAATTATGTATTTTCAGCTAATACAGGGCCAGCGTCTGGTTCTGGGGTGCATCCACCTGCATTTCCTGTGCCTCGAGACCAAGTTCTGGCAATGCCCTGGAAAGCTCCTGAAGAGCAGTCGTGGCCCTGGAGGCAGCGAATGAGTCACGTAGCGCTAAGCATGGATGGCTCCTTCTCACGCTCTTAGTTCTGGGATAAATGTGAAAACAGCCATTGCGAAATCTATTGATTAGTCTGAACTAAGGAGAACTCAACATCTTCCTCTTCTTTTAGACAGAGCTAATGATTTGTTTCACAATAAGATCAGCACATCAGTGCCTTTTTGTTGATGTTGTTGTTCATAAGACGAACAGAGTTTGTGCTAGTTTGTCTGCACCCTGAAATACCTGACTGGCTCAGAGAGGCAGAACCTTTCTGGGAGTATTCACAATATAGCTACAGTGTTTACTGCGCTAGAAGCTAGAACCTTACGTACAGGTTACAACTGGAAGAACCTCCTGTTCCACTTGTTACACAGGCCTCCTGCTCTTTAAGAAATAATGATAATAATAAAATATTTAGATCCAAAGAGCGTCTGAAACTGCAAGCTGTGGTCTGAAGCCTGAGCACTGCTGGGAAGGTGCTCACCTAACAGCCAGGGGAAAGGTGGGGCCTCAGCTCCTCAGCCCTTCACCCCCTGTTCCTACCATCTGGAAATACAGCTGTCTTTGCCTGTCGTTCCCGCAGCTATGAGCTGAGTTTTTAAATAAAAAGCCTGATGTTCTGGGGGAACTGGGATTGTTCAGTCTGGCGGAGAGAAAAGAGACCTTATAACTCTCTACAACTCCCTGGAAGGAGGTTGTGGTGAGGTGGGTGTTGGCTTCTCCTGCGTAGCGATAGGACTAGAGGGAATGGCCTCAAGTTGCACCAGGGGAGGTTCAGGATGGATATTAGGAAACATTTATTCTCAGAAGGAATCGTGAGGCACTGGCACAGGCTGCCCAGGGAGGTGGTGGAATCAATATCTCTGAAGGCATTCAAGAAACGTGTAGATGTGGCACTGAGGGACGTGGTTAGTGGGCATGGTGGGAATGGATGGGCTTGTGCCTGGACTAGATGATCTTAGAGGTCTTTTCCAGCCTTAATGATTCAGTGATTCCATGATTTTCATAAGCAGAATTTATCTCGAGTAACTGCAACTGAACCCGTGTCACTGTGTGCTGAACCCCCTCAAGCGCCAGAGCACGAAGTTGGCACAAGACGAAGGCGCAGACCTTCTATGTGCAGCATCCACAGCGGGGGAAGCACAACTCTCCCCCGCCACCGGACCTCGGCCGGGACGGTGGTGCCGCCCGTGCCCCGCGGCGGGTGCGGGAGCCGGGCCCGGGGGGCGGGGGCAGAGGTGCGGGGAGGGGGCGGGGAAGGCGGTGGCGGCGGGGCGTCACGGCAGCCCTCGCTGCCATAAAAAGCCCGGGCGCGGCTCCCCTGTTTCGTTCGGCGTCGCAGCGGTTGGATCAGCAGCGGTATCGGCGCGGCCCGCAGCGGGACAGCAGCAGACGGGCATGGGGACGGCCGTGGGGACAGCGCTGGCGGCGCGGCTCGGCTTGGGGCTCCTGCTCCTGGCGCTTCTCCTACCCACGCAGGTGAGCCCCGCTGCGAGAGACGGGAGCGCGGCCCCGCCGGGACCCTCCCGGGGGGAGAGAGGGCCGAGGTTCTCCTCCGGCAAAGCCTGCGGGGCGGGGGCCGCCATCTCGCCGCCCGGCGCCTTTGCTCCGGGGGGAGCTCGGGCGGGGAGGGGCTGCTCGGTGCCGGGCGGGTGGGCTCGATGCCGCGAGGTGAGGTTGGCTCTCGCCTCTTTGTCTGCGGGATCCTCGAGGGAGCGGCGCGGAGCGGCGGTGCGGGCGCTTCGCCTCTGCGCTGTGCCGCGTGGCGGAGGAGCGTTGATTCCCCGCTGAAAAGAAGAGGAATAACCCCTCGAGTGAAGCCGGGCGGCCCCAGTGAACGAATGAGACTTGAAGCCGGAGGGCGGCCAGTCCCGCTGGTGTGAACCCCCCTGGTGCGGGTGGGGCGTCCCGGCGCTGGGAGCACGGCGGGGTGGGCTGCCCGGGGCTGGCGTGGGCATCGCCGCCGTGCCGGACGGGCTCCGCCGGCTGGGGTGGGGCGGCAGCGCGGTGCTGCTGCACGCTGCGTGGACGCGTTCCTCAGACCTCCCCGTGAAAAGGGCCCATAACGCCTCACGGTACAAACACGCATCGAGGAGCTTTCTAGGGGCTGTTTTAAATACCCTTGCGCCTTTGTTTGGGAGGAAAAATTTCCTCCCTTTTCCATTGCCCTCAGTAGGGCAGGATCAGACTGTATGGGTGCCCATGTCTGTAAGGGGAAGGTAGGAAACTTTGTCTGGGGTCCCCTCTGCCATTGTAGGGTCTCTGAGCCCTCCCATCACGCACCCACCCGGAGTCGGTTCTTTGTGCCCACACCCAAGGTAACTTAAAAAAAAAAGTATGCATCTCTGTGGGAGACAGGGAAGGAAGAGAGTGTGTGAAGACTGAAAAAACTCTTGGGTGGGTTAGGTCTTATCTCCTAACCAGTTTGTAGGGTATTAACTCTGCAGTTCTGTATTGATCACTTACTGACTGGTTTCAACAGAAACTTCACTGCTTTTTCTTTTTTAAAGTTCTGCAGTCTTGAATTGCTTCCAGTATGTTCCTGCTTGCCAAAAATTTTAACTACCAGGGGCTTCATACTAGCCTGATATCTTTCTGTGGTGTGCTTTTACTCAGAGAATGCTCAAGGGATACAGTCATGCAAGTTTCAAATGAATTTAACATTGATTTAATAGCTTCAGCATTGAGGTATGACATATATCACTTCTGTTAAAGGCAGTAATGTTCTCAGCAACCCTGGAAATACAAGACAATAAAGACTTCTTTTATGGAGAGTGCTACTTACTAAAGTAGTTGCTCTTTAAAGAAAAAATAAATATGTTTTTACTTCAGCAAACCTTACTCAGTATACCAGCAGTATCTAGTGTAACGCAGGTTTGCTGGCACAGAACTACAGCCCAGCTCGCTGAACTGTGCATTTTTTCCCCTCCCCCTTGTGATTCTTACCTTTGTTTTCCACCCTCATGTATTGCGCATCTTCCACTAGAAGGGAAGAACAGCTTCAAAGCTTAGCTTTGAAAGTTTTCCCATGTGTGTAGGGTATAGCTTGATGCTGAAGTTCCATGTGGTGCAAATTTCTACTTACAGAGTTATGAGTGGGGATTTTATTTCTATTGTTCTTTGTCAACAGCTTTTCTATTTGCTAGTGTTATATGGACTTTCCACTGCACTTCTTATTGTCTGTGCTAGCATGCCAGTAGGTTTTGATTTAACCAGAATAATTCCATTAAGTTCTGCAGTTCAGTACTACCATAGCATTTCAGCCTCCTCTCTGTTATCTTGCGAAGTCCATTTAAATAGGCTTCATCATTCCTTCAAAAGAATCCAAAAGACCAACGGGCTTCTGATTTTATTTTTTAGAGAGCAAAAAAAAAAATCACTTTCCATTAACTTTTTCTACCCACATTCTAGATCTACTGTGATCCTAATGGAACAAGTCCAACACCTTCAAACAATTCTTCAGCAAGTTCTACTTTGCCAGCTGCCGTAAATTCACTGAACAGTACCACCGTTCACGGACATGGAAATGCCCTTCACTCCGCCACGAGCCTCCTTTTCATTCTCTCAGTTTCTCTTCTGTATTTTTGCTGTTAAGAGAAGGGCAGGGAAATGGCTACCACTCCCCACCCGTTTCCTGAACCATCTGAGATGGCTAGATCTTTGACCTAGCATGAAAAAGAATCAGTCCAAACTCTGCATCAAATCAGCTTGGTTCCACTCCATACTGTAACTAGTAACAGAGAAGCACCCCCCACTGTTCTGACTTTCCAAAGCTGACCAATGTGAAAAGGATCTGATCATCTTCGGCGTGGAGGTGAAACAATGCGCTCTTTCAGCAAACAAATTTGAAATTGATGTAAAGATGGAAGCAAAAAGAAACAGTATTGACGCCCCTTGATTTAAAGCTGAGAAGAAATACAGCGCTCACAATAAGGATGGATGATAACATTCCACCAAGACAGAAGGCTAGAGACTTTATCTACAGCTTAGAACGATACTTTGAAGAGGTTTTTACCTGCCATTTAAATTCAATAAAGTCAGAGCTCCTAGAACCACTAGGAAACAAAAGCTCAAATGGTTCTGTTTCTCACACAGTCCATACAGTTATAATCTACAGTTGGTAGGAATGTGTGCAAGATATGCAAAGCGAAAGTGAGAGCGGTTTCTTCTAGATTTAATTTGTATGAAACTGCTACAAGGCTTAAAATAGAATACCACATTTTGTAAGAATCCTCTTGTTTAACTTCAGAATCCTAACCAAATGGCTAGTCAGACAGGGCTAGTTCTGAAACTATTAAAAACGATCAGTTTTCCTAAGGGTTGAATTACTTACCACAGGGATTTGGTTTTGACATTTTATTTAAATTGTTTGCATATTGAACCTTATGTGCCAGAGTAAGGAGGTGTGGAAGCATGGGGAAACGTACCAGGAGCTTTTTGTTAATGAAGTTCAGACAAAGAAGTGAAGGGTTTGATAAGCATCTCCTCTTTTCCCTGTTGCTCCTCCCAAGTTCTACAAGTTGTACAAGTTTTTTTTTTTTTTTTGCTCCTGGAACTTTCCTTAATTATGAAGGATTTATAGAATCTCTTGAGTAATGTTTTAGTGCTGCTTTTTTTTTTTTTTTTTTGGCACAAGGTGAATAACTTACTGTTTGTTTTGAAGAGTTTTAATTGTGATGATTTACCTTAAACATGGGCTGATATTTGTGGTGGGGAGAGGAATGGGAAGAGGAGGGGGGTGGGGAAAAAGCAAAAAAAAAAATAAGACATTAAATAATCAGATGTTTGGAATATGAAGACTAGTATCTTAATTTAATCAGTCAATTTAAAAGTGACCTTTGTAAATATTTTTTAAAACCTTTCTGAATCAAAATTGCTACACTTGCACAGATTGTTTCTGTGTCAGTCAACATTTCGCATCTGATACTTGATCAAAGCAAGCTTTGAGGAAGCTCAACTACGTAATGATAATACCTTCTAAGGAGGGGGTGGGGGAAAGGATGATGAACTTATGAGAATATATGATCATATCACTCTGTATAGATACATATCTCGGTATAAGGTCATGTTAAACAGAAATGGCTTTCTAAATATTTTTAAATCAATGTGTTTCAGTTATATTACCACCAATCCATAATATCATATATTAATTACAAACTAACACAAATTTATGTCAGTGAGTTATACATGGATGTTCCTTTACGCTTATCATTTGTATCGAGTAAAATGTTAATGATTGTATTCTTGTGTTTGTGTAATTATGCTTTGACTTACTAGCTACTGATTTTTTTCATTGGAGGGAAAAGCATGTAAATAAAACAGTGGAAAAGCAATGCATTCTATATGCACTTCCAGACACCACAGAAACTTGTAACTGCGTAAAATGAACGAGCTGTTAAGTGAGACAGTGTACGTGATTAAAAACCTCGAGGTCTAGAAATGCTGAAGTGTGCTTAGTTTTATTCCTCTCTGCAAGGTTTAGTGATACTGCAAGCCTGGATTCTGCTCTGAAAGCAATGAGAGAGATTCTGTTAACATTTCTTGTAATGAGTAAGTTTTCCATGTTTATTACAGCCTCCCTTCTCCAGTAGTATGCATTCATTTTAGGCAAACGGTGCTTGAACAGAGTTTTCCTTTGTTTCTTGGGGCAGTGAGTTGTTTCCCTTATACCAGCTAAAGTTGTTTTTCAGCTTGTGGTTATAGAGTATATGAATTAATTTCTTCAGGTTTCTGCTTCCCACACGCTACATTAATATAATAAGAATATCCTTATATTGCAAACTTCACCAAGCTTGAAGAAGATAAAGGCTAAAGGTAGGAATGTGTGTTGCTGAAGAACAAAAACAACTGAATCAGAACTCAAAGCCAAGAATTTACAGTTCATGACATTCCCCAATTGTCTTTGTGTTTTGTGGGGTTTTTTTTTCTTTTCAGGTATGCCCCTTCCTAATAGCCTTTTATTCATGCTGATTGTATTTACTCCCTAGACATGCAGCAATGCATTTAAGAGTGCCCAGCTACTTGGAGAATCTGCACAACAATCTGCACTTTTTCAGTGGGAAAGAGGCCCCAGAGAGGCCTCCGGATCTCAGGAGGCAGCGCAGAGTGCAGCCCTTTGATTGTGTTCCTTTACTTTTCCAGTAGGCTGAACAAACCCAAGAAGCAGAATGGGTTTATCAAAGCTCACCATTTGAGCATATCTTGGGATCTGTGGGGACTGTCGGAGTGCATTGTTCTCTTGCATTGTTCTCTTACGTAGCCTTTCTCTGAATGCTCAGAAGATAAAGCATTGCACTGACTGCTATCTGACTGCGTATCTTTCTTGGTAAAGCAGCAAACTGAAAATACAAGTATTCCAAAAACTGAGAACCAAAAAAATGCTGAAGCAACAGGCCTCTGTTCTATGGTGTATCAGTAAAATGGATGAAACAGAGGAATATGCTTGGAGCAAAGTGTTTGCTAAATTCTTAAATGAAATGGCTGGATCAATTTGTGGCATGCTTCAAGAAAAAAAAGAGGACAGATTGCTTTTTAGAAGCATTTAAGCATATTTAGGCTCTTTTGAGTTTTCACTAGATCAGATGAGTGACTTAGAAAAATGATTGGGTAACCTTTGTTCTGTTACATTCCATCACAGAACAATGGAATCACTGATGGAGAAATCCACTCAGAGAAAGAGAACATGATGGATTTAATTAATGAAATGGGAGGGAAGGGAGGACAATAGAGCCCATGTCCTTCACGACTCTCCTATTTTTTTTAGAATGACACCTATAGTAAGTGGGACCAGCTCTTACCTATCTTACCTATGCTTGTCTTTCATTAATTTGTCCAGCTGGAGCGTGTCTGGATAATGTATGTTGCAATGACTGAAACAATTCTGCTTCTGTTTGATGCATGGCACTGCTTGTGTTGTAAGCATATGCTAGCCACATATGTCCCAAATAAAATATAGTGTTATTATTTGAACAAAATTACCTGACATGAGCAGTTAAACTTATGTGTGGCCTACTGTTTCTTCCTTCTCAGCATATATTCTGAACAGCCCTTTTTTCAGCTGGTTTAGAAATCTGCAGGGACTTTGAATGCATTCAGAGATGATCTCTACAAGGTGAAATATTCTGGGCCACATCCAGCACTGTTATACCCATAAGCTTCTTCAGTAGCGTCCTTGCTTTCATCAAGATGAAATGGTTTGGCTTGAGCCTTTCTCCACATGTGATAAGGCAGCGTGCATGGTGCTGTGGTATGCTGCAAAGGGTGGCCCACCTTGGTCCATGTAGAGATGTGACATTAGCAGCTCAATAAATGACTTTTTGAATGAACGTGGTATTGTTTTGTCAAGATATTCCCAGCTTTTAGCCTAATCCAAATCCAGTTTAGGATTTGTCATAGTATGTAAATGTTCCCAAGCTAGCTCACGATAGGCACACACTCTAATTTCATTAGCACAGCATTTCGTGTGGAGTCATTTCCCCCCAGAGCAGCAATTAGGCAACCTCATGAGCTGCAGAAGGACTCCTGGGAATGAACGCTTGCAGAGCCTGGCTCCTTGTCATGTATCTGCCCAAGTCAGCATTTCCCTGCACTCAGGTTATGTCGGGCTCCACGATAATGCTCACAGTGATGCCTTCTATCTGAACATGAGGATGTATATAAATGTGCATAAATCAGAGGCAGTTCAGAGTGATTTGTGTTTCATGTGCCTTCAGGCTTTGTAGGGAAGTGATTTCCCATATATGACTGAAATGACTTAGGTAGCAGATACTATCGTCCAGCAGCTGTATTGTAATAGATACAATTGGAAACGTTTCTTGTTTTTGCATTAAAGATAACTTGGAAATTGGATCTGTCAGCTCCGCCTGGTAGCACACAAAGCCCTTCATTATATAGCACTCACTACATTTATGCACTGTACTGGTCTACCAGGTCCCCACAAATGGAGAAGCTGCTTGTTGTAAATCCATCATTTTATCTGCAGCGGCTTTAAGCACCGGACTTTCTGCAATTTGTGCTAAGATGTCTTGTTTTTACCATTATGCAGTAGCCTTGGGAAAGATACTCGATCCTTGCTGTGGTTATCACACTTCAGTTTTCCAAGTAAAGCCCTCAGCTTCCTTCTCATGAATGCATAATTGCTTGGTTTTAGTCTTCAGCAAAATGTCCATAATGAATGACCCGGAGCTGAAGAAAAACAGTTCGTTTTATCCAGCCCAACCAAAACCCTGATCTAACAAAATGTCATATAGGAAAAGCCATTCAAATCTCTTGAATCCAGCGATACTCCCTCCAATGTATGTGCTATAAATACATGAATAAAACATTTTCCAGCTTTTCAGAAGCGATCTGAGACTCTTTCTTCTATGCTTTCAGCTTAGCAGGAGCTACGCTTTAACAACTGATGGGTATACAATATAAAAATGGAGCACACAGCAGAATTAAATCGTGGCAGCTTGTTTTTGCTGCATAAACTGAATGATCACATTCCACCAAAATCTCTCTTGAATGACCTAGTGTGAAAAGTATTCTTTATGTGGCACAAATTATTAAAGGAAGCAACGCCTCTGTAAAGCAATTGTTCTGTTTCCCTCTTTTCAACAACTGCTGCTGAAAACACAGCCTGGACATTGCTTACTGTGCACTATTTGGACTTAAAGGCTGCGATCGTTATACTGAAATGTGTAAACTTTACATAACAAAACCTGTATATTTTTTCTGCTGAATTTTGTAAAACACGTGTTTTTCGACAAGTAAGTGAGAGTGAGCTTTGAGACCAGAGAGGTACAACTACCAGGCTGCAGTGGCAAATGCAAATTATCTGATTGATCTGACCAGTAGGATTCAAAACCAAATGAGTTTGTGCAGCTAACTGTAGTGTTCAGAGCTATAATAGCAAGGATGAAAAACCCATTTTAAACTGGATGGAAACTCTCCTGTTCTGAGGACCCTCATTGGTGTAGGAGTCAGGGAGAATTCCCCCTGCAAGCAGATGACCTGGTAGGTGCTTGGTGCACTTTCCCTCAAGAAGCCTGGGTGGGGGCATGGTAATAGCACGGAAATGGGCTCAGTGGAGCCTTTGCTCTAACATGGCAGTTCCAGTGTCTTAATGCGTAGGTACAAAGAAGTTGTTAAATAACAAGCAAGAAGAGGCTCTAGCCTTTGTCAGGGCTGTGAAAATAATGCAAAAACATGACAGGCATCAATAAGCTGAGACATGATTGTAGAATTTGCTGTCATGTATCTTCTATACCTACTATCTATAGAACTGAGTGAGGTTTTCCAAAATGTGCTGACAGTATCTTTTCATAAGTTTACAAAGTATCTTCAGATTATTTTTATAGGCTTATCTCACTACTCTCTTCTCTTTCAGGAAACTAATAGAAAACTACATACATCACAGCAGATTTTTTCAGCTTGAAGATACTCTTTGCCTCTATTCCAAAATTCTCAGTCTCCATAAGGTGTGCACTCTTGTCAAGTACTGACTGTAAATGAGCCTGTGAAGTATTGTTTGTTTTTCCTGCTGGTCTGTGTTTTTACTGAAATTAAAATCTTAAAACAACACTCAGTCATTTCCAGGACACAATGCAATTCCCACATTAATTTGGCCCTGGTAATCTGGCATTGATCTAAACCCTCTGCCACAGAGGGTTCCACAGTAACCAAAAGGACATTGCTAACATGGTGGAGAAAGTGGATGACAGAGAAAACATCTACAAAAGGGTGTGTGACCTGAGCAGTGTGTCAGGTTTGATCCCAAAATGTATGATCTCATACGCTAGGGTTCTGTGAATATCACTAACTAGCTGCTATAGGTCTAGGACTTTAATTAATGTTTTAGTGTGTTTACATTTAGCACAACTATTCTTACTCAGCAGTGCAGGCCGATACTGTTCAACTTTTACTTTGCTGGTGGAAAGTCTTACATCATGTGTTCCTTAAAGCAGAAGTAGCCACTGCTGAATGTCTCTTGACATCTGTATCCTTGTGGGTTTCAGTCTGATTGCTTTCCATGCCAATTAGTAACAATACTGCTGTGGGGAGAGCAGCTTTTTGAACATTCAGACCAGGGACATTTGGTGCCTTGGTCAAGCTTCACATCTGGGCTTGGTCCAGTTCTTGTCCTGAAGATCTTGAACTGCAGGTTTGTGCTGATGTTGGAAAAATATGGGAGGTGAAGGAGAGTGAATCTGAGTGAGGAACTGAAGAATTGGCAACCTGGCAAGCTGCATTTTCTTCCAGCTGGACCTTTCATATTCAATTTCCAATAACATCGAAATAGGATATTCACTCTCATTTATGTTATTGTCACACTAAGGCTGAGATGTGAGATAGTTTCAGCCCTGAAGAACTTGCAGCCTTACCACAAGAAGAGAAAATGCGATACCTCATCACCTCAACCCACCCACAGTGTATATATTGGTGTAACTCTTATGAGCCTCATGGCAAAGTCAGTCTTTAAAGTGGTGCTTTGAAGGAGAAGACTGGCCTGAGCTTATGAGTAACTACTAGATACTTCTTATGAAAGTACAAGTGATGAAAGCACCCAGGTGCTTAGAATCATAGAATCATTAAGGTTGGAAAAGACCTCTCAGATCACCTAGTCCAGCCATCAACCCATCTCCACTAACCACATTCCTCAGTACCACATCTCCTCGTTTCTTGAACACCTCCAGGGATGGTGACTCCACTACATCCCTGGGCAGCCTGTGCCACTGCCTCACCACTCCTTCTGAGAAGAAAATTTTCCTAATATCCTATCTGAACCTCCCCCTAGCGAAGCTTGAGGCCAATACCTCTCATCCTATTGCTAGTTATGAGAGAAGATGCCAACCCCTACCTCACTATAACCTCTTTTCAGGTAGGAAAATGCAACAGAAACCCTCCTGGTAAGGCACAGGTGCAGGATGGGACTCTGCTGGGAGCAAGGGATGATGCTGTCTGCCTACGGAGGGCCTCCGCCCTGTTCCTTCCACCTCCCTCAGGAACAATCATCTTACTGCAGGGCAGTGGGAGGTGATTTTTGTATCTGCTGTTATAAACAGGTTGCCATAAATGCATGTGTGGAGGTACTTGGTGCAGCAGGGTTGAGTTGTTTGCCTAGAGGGCTGGAATGCGAAGGAGAATTGGGGAGGGTAGAGAGGGGAAAACAAATGGGACTGGAATTAGGATGACATGGAGAAAACAGAGTAATGACAGGGTTGAAGGAGGCAGAGAGTCACAAGCCTTGGGGCTGTGGAGGCAATGAGGGCCTCAGCCCTCCTCCCTCCCACCTGGAGCAGGCAAGACCCCACAGCCCTGCAGCCCCTTGGGGCTGAGGGCAGCTGCTGGCTGCAGATAAGGTGCAGGGCAAGCCGCTAGGCTGTGACCAGAGCAGCCAGTTTCTCTCCCTGCTGGAAGCTGAAGCCGGAGCCCACAGTGGTGGCATACGTTTCAGAATTTCTCATACTCGAGTGCACGGCCAGCAGGCCGACAGCAAGTTGAGAGAGGCGATTAACACCCTGCATTTGTCTCCCCTGGTATCACCAACACAGTGTGCAGCATGAGGTCCCACCAGCACAAGAGTAAACAGAGAGAGCCCAGAGGTAAGCCACAGATGTTGTCTCATGGTATTTGAGAAGTGTGGAGAACCAGTTTTTTTCAGCCAGGGAAAAAGGAGGACAAATAAGGTTTTAACTGAATCTTTCACTACCCTAAAGAAGAGTGTGGGTTGGGAAAGGACATGTCCCGGCTAGTATCTACTTTGGAAAAGGGTAGAATCAGGAAGGGACTTTGAAAAAGAGGGAAATGTCTGAAAAATGCTTATAGCAAATCGTTCACCACAAGCCCCAAAGATGCAATTTTGTGTCTAATTTAACTTAAGAGAGTTATGAGCCTTTAGAGTTGAGAGTTGAACAATGGAAACCATGAGAGATGTAGTTGGAGACAAGTCAAAGGAATGGAGCTTATTACGTGAGTGAGAAGTGGAGAGCATATTGCAACTTGCAGGTGAAAGGCAGTTGCTAGGACATAGGGAATTGCCTTTCCCTCCTGCATACTGTTAAGAAAACAAGTCACTCGCTTCAGATATGGAAAGGAGCTCAATAGAGAGGTAAAATAACCTCTAAAGAAAGCGCAGAGAGAATGAGCACTGAGATAAATTGCTGGAGAGCTTTGGATGTTTCTGAAAAAAAGTTAGATAAGCATCATTCTGGGAATAGTTTAGATGTAGCTGATCATACCTTTGGGCAAGGGGATGCTGAATGGCTGCGTACAGACATTTCTTGTCTCTAATTCTGAGATAATAGTATTGATACCATTCCTCCATTTCTCTTAACTGGAATTTTCTTCTGTGGAAAATGGCCCTTTAAACAAAATAATCCAAACAAATAGTTTAGGGTTGCTCTAGTTTCTTTCTTTTGTGCACTTCCTCTCTAAATCATTTGTATGGGTATTACACATTCAGATGAATCCTCCAATATTTAATAAAATAAAATAAAAAATATATAATATTTAATTAAGGTATTTGCAGGTGGATAATACATACAAACTTAAATGTGGTGCCTGAGCTGCACTCCAGCTTTTTATGTGTGTAGTTAGTGCCCAAAGTAGAGATTATTCAACTGTGCTAATTTAGTAACTATAGACAGAGGTACCTACAGGCTTCTGGAATTACAATGTCATTTTTTCCTTTTTGGTGACCAGTTGCCAGCAATCAGGGGAGGTTTGGGAGCATCTCTCCTCAACACTTGATAGCATGACTTGTGGTTACCTCCAGCTCCAACTCATAATCCAGTTAGCAGATCCCTGTAACTAGATTGCCCACACAGATTCTTGGGGTGGTGCTCTGCTGAGTGTGTTTGAAAAGGAGCTAACACCTCTTCACCACAGCCCAAACCACGGGAGTTAGGAAGTGTGAAGCCACAAGCAGACGTCAGTCTTAACTGTAGTGTCCTCTAATTGATGTTGCCACGAGCACTGAAGTGGAGGGAATTCCTATCGATGAGTCTTGTGATTTCTGGTGTCTACTGGACACCCTTCTTGTAAGCTGAGCCTTTAGAAAGGCTTGTCTCTCATGTGAAACAAGCACATGTTTTTTCCATTTTCTTAATCAAGTTTTATAGAGGGTGTTTCTCTTTCCCCTGCTCTGTTTTCATGAGTGAGGAGGCTCTTCATTTTGTTGAGACTTTGACCACCTTGCCAAATCTGGCTGAGATGTCCAACATATGGATTAAAGACATGTGGAGGTGTACATGCTCCACGTACTTGTGCAAGCTAGGAGTTATCCAGGCTGGAAATTAAGGGAGTTTTAAAAGATGAAGAAATTGTCAGCCATTTGATGGCATGGGGAAGTGGTTAGGAAAGAGAAAAGTGAGTTCAAAGAAAGTGTTTGTAGATGCATCTCTCCTTGGAATATGCTTCTGTATGTGGCAACACTTAAATAAAACTGTGATAAAAGGTTTGTCAAAAGGCCTGAATTTATTGTGCTTGAAATTGAAAGAGGAGTTTCTAAAATTTAATAAATGCACAGGAGACCTGGAGCTCATAATAAAGTATGGAAGATTTGATAGTTTCTTTGAATTTGCATCTTTCAACCTTTCACTTCCTGTGGAAGAAGATATAGTATGAAACTACTTTTTTAAGACAGCAAAGATTCTCTGAAGGTTTCTGTAGTCTCTGTAGTCTATTCCGCATATTCAGAATGCAAATCAGTTCCACATCAGAGTCTTTATGCGAGGTTTTTCATTACAGGGAGACATACAAAGCACTTACCTAAAAATTTTTAAACATATTCAGAGTGGATCAAAAATTGGTAGATCTCTTTCTTGTATTTTTAAGAGACTTTTTAGTACTTTTTCCTATCAAATATAAGTAGTATATTAGCTGTATTTCTAAGTATTTGGGGGCTCTTTTGAAGCAGCGAGCAAAGGAACGTAATACTTTGAAAATATTATTGACACTATCAATTATTTTAACATCGTTTCAAAGGCAAAACAGGATCCTCACCAGACCAGCTCTGTGTCCTGGTTGTCTTGTTCTGGCAAACTATCTGTGCTGTAATGAGAAGATGGTCAGGCTAGCTTAATACTTAGCACATGATATTTTTTATCTTCAAAATGCTTTGTGAACATCAACCAAGCATATCACCTTCTGTTTCTCCACTGAATACTTCTGTAGCTGAATACAAGCAACAGATTCAGAGTCTTTGTAAAGCCTTGTGAGAGTCATTATACGCTAGTGTTAATTTTAAAGCCTTTCAGATGTCAAGTAGAGCAAAATTAGCCTTTTTAAGCAGCTAAGTTAAGAGGCATTGGATTTCTAGTGATTACTGGCATCGTCAGTTGAAGTCTTAGTATTACTGAAGTCTGGTGTTGTGATTTTAACTGAGACTTTTGTAGAAGTCAAAGACTACAGCACTGATTTCTGAATGAAACAGCTGTTTTATTATTTGCAGTGTATGGGGACTGAGAAGAGCTTTTGAACCTCTGCTAGTTGTTCTTGTTCCTACTTAATTTTTCCTGCTGTTTTCAGGATGCGTCAAAAGACAACTAAAAATCTACCTAGAGCATGTGCTTGGCTCTGGCAAAAGAAAGGCAGGGAATATAGAACAATGAAAAACTCTTTATCTCAAAGGAAGAAATAGTTTGGAAAATCAAGGAAACTGCACCTGGGATATTTCTAAGGAGGAGTGGCACCTTTCTACTTGTTCGTATTGCTGAATGTTCAACACTTTCATGAAAAAAAATGCAAGAGGAATGTCAAATGAATACGAAATTGTCTGATTAGATGTTGTTTTGTTTACATGACCTTCCTTATTTTCTTATTATTTTCCATTAGAGGCAATCTTCTTTTGATATTTCATCCATTTTCTTCTCCACTATTCTATTCCTAGTGTTAATGAAATGTTTTCTTATGATATTCAGTGTATGAATCTGTGTCTGGTTTTGACTCTGTTAGCACTAGCTCTCATGCACCCTCCACTCCCATCCCCCATCTTAAATTGTGCATATTTTTGAGATGTAATTTTATGACCTAGAAATTGTATTGTATTTTAAAGTTTTATTCCCTTCCTTTCTGTCCCACTCCCAGCATTTGTTTTTTTCCTCCAAAGAAATTATTAATTTTTAAATAATTATGCAGAATTGATCTCTTTTAAAAATTTGTTAAAATTCTGTTATTTTCTCTTGCTTTAAAATCAGAAATGGATAATACATATAGTAAGAATATTCTAAACTCTTTGAATCATTGCAAAAGCTCTGTGATCACATTTATTATTAATGCTTATCATCAGTAAGTTCCTTGAATTTGCACTGGCCCTTTCATCTGAAACGCTTATGGTCCTGTGTAATAAAACATCCATTACATCTTAAAACATCCCTTGAAGACAAATGAATCCTCACTGAAAGAAGATGCGAGGCAAGGATTGCATACCAGCCAGGAGCAGTGAGCCAGTGGCAGAGGGAAGAGTAATTCTCCTGAAGTCTGACTTCTCCCCTTACGTTTCAGCCACCTGAATTTGTCAGGAAGCTCTGAAAGAGCTGTACCCACAATTCACTATGTCACAGCATTGTTTTTCTTACAGGACAGCTGCTTTAGATGAAGGGTTTCCTGCATGTTATTGGTGCAGTTTGAGAATTTTTCTTTTTTCAAATGAAGGGATGAAAAAGTAATGGAACTAAACAAGAAAAGATATGAAAAGATCAAAATTAAAGTTACCTATAAAGGATGCTTGGAATTCTACACAGAGAGTGTGGAATGAACTGACCAGCAGCCACATAGTATGGGCTATAAAAGATATGAATGAACTGCAGCTCATCATGTAATAAAATAGTGTGAGGTATAACTGTGATTGATCGGCATCCTGCTAAAATATTTCTGTACCTCAGTCTGCATTTAAAACTCCTACTGCAGCTAGAAGCCACCTACATTAGTTGATCTTCTTTACTCCTATACCAAATGCAAAGATTTCCTTTCCAAAAGTAGAGTCAGTGTACAGGATGGAGTACCATTTATGTTGCAGTTCAAGAGCAAAGAACAAAGATTTATTGGGGGTGACCTAAAACTCGAACAATTCTTTTGTCTGGGACATAATTTACAAAGCCTAAACTCCCTTTCCCACAACTTCTGAACTAGCACATGGGCTGCTAAAAACCACTCAAGGAGTTAGAGCAGGCTTCCTCCTGCCTTTCTCGAGGTGAAGCTGCTGACTCCCTCTCCTCACTCCAGCAAAAGCAGGCGCTTCCCTACGGGGCTGGAGTTATTCTATGCACAAGGGCATGACCAGGTGAGAACAAGAAAAGAGGGAATTTCTCCCTTCAGATTATGGCGTGGTGGTGTGAGCTGTAAAATGCATGTTTTTGCTCAGCTCCTGGTGGACCTGGTTATCAGAAGCTGGAAGGCTCCCTGCAGCTTTGTATTTGGCAGTGGTGCTTGGACATGCACCTGAACTTCCTTCTGAGTATAAGACCATGGTGCAGCTCTGCTTCGGCAGCACTCTTTGTCCTCTTTGAATGGAGAAACACACACTGTGGTGTTAACACCAAATACCACTTGCCTGTGACTAGAAAAAAGAGCCAGAAATGAAGGCACCAGAACGAATTGTGTCAGTTAACCTGGATAAGCAATTTTTTCTTTTAATAACAGAGAAAAATGATATCTTGTTTGGTAATGTTTAATCACCGTGGGATTGAAAGCTTCCAGTTAACCTCTAATTTGCTGGAGCTATAGTAAAAATCAACATCCACTGTTCTGGGGAAGGCAAATGCTTGAGCTGTTTGTAATGAACAGTTTCTGCCAATGGTATGATCTTTATTCTGACTGATAAACAGAAACTTGCCTTGATCCATGGGAGTATGAGAGAAGAACAAGCTAAATATCTGGTACTGCAGCTTGCTGATGGATGGATGGATGGATGGATGGATGGATGGATGGATGGATGGATGGATGGATGAAACTTCTGTCCATAGCCCTTCCTTGCAATGTGGAGACTTCCTTTTTCTTTTTTTTTTCTTTCTTTCTTTCTTTTTTTGGAGTAATATCCTGATGACAGCAAGCCGTCAAGTACTGACGCTAGAAGGGAGGACAAAAGAGGCTTTATTTGGTGTGTGCATGCTTTTTGCACCTTCTAGGTTGGAGGCTCCTGTTTCTCTTTTCACTTCAGTTGAACCTTCTTGGCTCTTATTCTGGAAATAAGGGAGAGGAGACAAGAGACTTTGAGTTGCTTTCCTCTCAGGAGTCTAACATCGCATCTGTTCATGGAGAAGGAGAAATTTCCCTGTTGCTGATGGAATTACTCCTCTCCAGATGTTGGTAGAAATGTTCACCTGTGATCTCTACAGAGAGAGTACCTTTGATATGGTGAAATAATAGCAGCATTTCTTGAGGGCTTGGAAGAAATGTTCTGCAGGAATTGCAGGAATTCTTTTACTGAGCCTAACAATTTCTTTCACTTTCCAGACTTGCTAGATTTAGAGTGTAGCCATGCTACTTACCTGGTTCAGTTACTTGCTCTCCTCCCTGTATTTTGCCTGTTTGAGAGCCCATAGTGGACTTCACACATGAGATCTGAAGGGGAAGAAAAAGCCATCAAGTTGTTCCAATCCATTTATGTCCAAACTCTTTTTTCTCAAAGAAAATGTTTTGGTTTTTGATGTTTTGATAGTTATTTCTAATTAATCCCTGCCCTTCATTTTTCCCCTATACTCCATTTGAAATACAACTACCTCACTTCTTCAAGTGGAAAATCTTTTTATAATAAATCAACAGCATCTAAGGCAAAATATGATCCATCTGAACATCAGTCTTGACTCAAAACTATATACATATTTTCCTTGGAATCTATCTTCATCCTTCTGGGTTAAAATAACCCAGTATGTCTTTCATTCCCTTTAAAGGGTCACTTGGATGCAAGTAGATGCAAAGCTATTGATGACTCAGTAGGTGAGTAAGTTCTGGAGACCTCAAAGGAGACACTTGCATTATACTGACAGTAATTTCTAACTGTATGAAATGGCTGCAATGTGATGAGGAAGTAGGAGAGTAACAAGAGTCTACTTGGCAGAAGAGTAACATGAGAACTGTTTAAAAGGAAAAAAATGCAGAATCAACCTATGCTTTTTCAAATGTAAGTTACATTCAAAAAATGCAAAATGTAGAGACAGACAAAAAATGGAGAGTCTTTCCTTGTTCCTGAGAGTGCGCATTATGCAGAAGCAGAATCTTCTGAATTTTCTTCACACATTTGACTCCAGTGATATTAGTTTCCAAGGAAAATAATATCAAAATAGTCTATAGTTTTTGTGACTGGTGATTCAAATACCAAAAGTGGTGTAATCATCATGAGACTGTGGGGTATTCTCAGCCTGAAAAGTTCCCAGCCAATAAGAGATTGAACTGTATGAACCAGATTGACCATAGGGAAAACTGAGTCCTGACAGTAAATGTCAGGAAAGATATATTACTGTACAGTAATGGAGTTAAGATAGCTTGCTTTTTTTCCTTCTATTGCAACTTCAATAATCATTAGCACAAAATGTCTATTAAGTGTCTTTTTAAAAGACATAAACCAAGATATAATATTCCTTATATAAATGTTTGAAGTAAGTTTAAAGATTAATTGGAAATGTGTAAGAAAAAAAAATGATAGAAAAATCATCTGATGCTATGTAATAATGAAAAATTTCTTAATACACTTATTACAATTTTTTTTCTTTGTCCTCTTAGGAGAATAAGATGAAATTTTCAATGTATTCTTACTTTATTTTGCTTCAGATTTTTGAAGGAAAACAAGGAGAACCTGCATCATGTTCCCAGCCAGTCTTTCCTGAATGACCAATGCGGGTGACATGAAGGCACCTGCTCCCGAACCCCTTTTCTCTGAAGCCTGAGAGCAGAACTGAATGAGGGGACAGCCTTCCAATCCCATGGCACATTCTTGGGATTTTTGAAGTCTCTGTACCTTTTGTGGAAACAAAATACAAAGTACCTCCTTTCAGATGCCTTTGTGAAAAAGAGCTGTGTTGAAATGCCTGATTTGAGATCAAAGGCCTCAAGCAAGCAATTGGGGGTTTTAATTCTGGTCACAGGCAAAACTCTGTTGAAATGTTCATGTTCCTCTGAGATGTTTCAGCTTTGATGTAATGGGGTATTTGACTAAATACCACTTTCACAATGTTCTGGCCAGGTCTATGTTTTTGGTGCCTTTGTGTTTGTTGGAGAGGAGCTTAAGCGGAGGGAGATGATAGACAAGGAGTAGTGAAAGGCCTGGAAAGGGAACCCAAAAATTTAATAAGGTGTTAGCTCTGTGCAGAACCCAGACTGCTTACATTGAATCTTGGGTGCTTAGAGCCCACAGCTCAGACAATAACTAGTCTGTCTGCTTCCTGCACTGCAAGGCACCACTTTACTGTGCTTGTAAATTTCCTTTCTGTAGTCACCTATTCCTGCCTGAAAACACCTGTTAGACAAGAGACAGGTATCTCCTGCTCCCCCAGGCCAGCAGTGCTCAGGCAGGCCGGCACCTGAGCTGCGTGACAAGTCTGGGAGGCCAGGAGGCCTGAGGGTGGCCTGGAGGCATGGGGTGGCCTGGAAGCTTGGTTGTGCTGGGCCATGACTGATGGGTTGGTGTCCTGTTGGGACAGGGCACCCTGCTCCTCAGGAAGTGTTGCTCTTGGCTGCGGTGCTCCTTCTCACATTGCACTCCTGTGCACAGCCACCCACAGAAGAAGGAGTGAAGGCTTTCTCTCAAATCCTCCAAGGCTCTAGGGTCATAGAACTGTCTTCATGATAGAAAGTCTAAATTCAGTCTTTCCTGGGCCAAGCAGAGCTTATGCTTCTTGCCTCATTAAATTCTCCAGTCATGTGAGGAATCGTAGGTTTGGGTTGGAAAGGACCTCAAAAATCATCTTGTTTCCAGCCTCCCTGCAGTGTTGCCAGATACTGAATCAGTCACTAGACCAGGTTACTCAGGGCCCCAGCCAACCTGGCCTTGAACACCTCCAGGGATGGGGCATCCACAGCTTCTCTGGGAAGGAGAAACAGGATTTTGCCTCAGTTCTCTGCCCTTGCAGCAAAGAAGCAGCATTGCCCACAACAAATCTCCCTGCACATCTCTAGAGACCCTGTGGGAATTCATGAAGCCAGGGTATGCGGGCTGACCAGTACCCTACTGAGGAATTTAAAGCACCTGGAATTTTTGCAAGGTGGTGCGTAAAATGAGTGCTGAAGTCAGGTCGGTATCACAGCTCTCTTTCTATATCTACCAGCATCAGTGATGGTAAGGTCAAGCTTTTAGTGTGCTGCTGCCTTGCAAATGTGTTGACAGGTATTGGTAATTGAAGGTGATGTGCTACACAGTGCAGTGACAACTCTTCCTACTGCAGATGGTGGGCATGGAAAGCAGGGGTTGCTTTAAAGTTTTTCTGCATCTGTGTAGGTTACAGTATTCTTACAGAGGTAAGTGGAATGCAGAATGTACAGACTCATGGGAATGGAGGTAAAAATCAATTTTAAGTGCTGCCTGGAAGAATTCTCACATTCTGATCTAGTGCAGCTACAGTGCCTGTTCAGTACTAGTGAAAAAAATAAGTGCCAAAGCTGGGAAGGTTTGGGAAGGTGTGGCTTTATTCTCCCAGGAGCAATAACTTAGATCAGAAAACATCTCCCTGTGAATCACATTTGCCAGCACTAGTAATAAACAGAAAATCAGGAACACCAAAATAAATTTAAGATGTATCACACACACAAATAGAACATCTGGATGTGAATGCCACTGTCAGTAGTGTGTCCTCTCCCTAAAATAGTACAATACTTCATCTTTGCTATGTGGACAGGTAGGGATGAAAGTTCACATTCTTTTGGAGATTTATGTGGAGTAAACTGGGAAATTAGAAACTCTACTTCAGAAAGAATTACACACAAAGATGGCATTTGTGGCTCCTGTATATATTTTCCTCATAAAAACTTTCAGTTTTTCCCTGCAGTTTGTCTTAGAAAGATGGCTCAGTGCCAAAGCTACTGGCAAGCATTTATGGTAACTCAGCTCCAGCTCTGCCCCACACTCCCTGCGCTGCATCTCAGATTGAGTGGCTGACTTCTGCATCCCATTCCTCATCTGTAGAACAGATGCCATATATCTTTTCCCTCCTAGAGTGTTCCTCTGCTCTGATGCTGTTTGTTACGAGGAGTATGGAGCAGGTAATCCTGTTTAGTGCCTCTGAACTTCCACAGTTCAAAATTATCCATGGTAATGTCTTCAAATTGATTGAGTGATTGGACTTAGCAGATTGCTTTGTTGTTTGTGTGCTGTGCCATTATCAGCATTCATTACAAACTGGTATATCTAATTTTTCTAGCTCTCAGCAGGCTGACTACAATGACACCATTATGGGCTGGGTTAAACCTACTGGAGCTGGTGAGTGAAATGGCTGCCTTCTGTTATGTGTAGATGCGACAAACACAGAGCTAGGCAGATAAAAAGGGGGAGGCAAAAAAAGGCTTGTTCAGTACATGAGCTGGGGATTTGAACTGCTCACAGAAGAGATGAAAACAGGAAGCTTTGCTGGGCTTTCCCAGGGTATTGTTTAACTGTGGGCACAGCTCTTCTCAATGAGAAAACAGAAGGTGAAAGAGGTGCAAGAAAGAGTAAAACTGGAGTTGCCCTGTAAATTTGCTCTGAGGGGATGAATGCAAGACAGAATGTGTTTAAGCAGTGTTGCTAGAAACTGACTTGGAGCAGGGAGAAAAGAAGAACCTGCTGTGCCCAGAGACGCTGGGTTTTGGCCAGCCTGCATGAGTACAAAGGATTCTATCCTCAGCTCAAGTGCGGTTATATGTATGCATATAAATATATATGCATATCATCAGGAAAAGTGTTCCTGGTTCTCAAGAGCACTGCTGTGTCCCTTCTTTTTGTTGTCAATGGGAGACTGAAGCTGCACTGACTGTCAAACCTTTCACAAGCATGTTTGCTACTGGTGAAAAACAATACCTAATAAGGAAACACTGTTGTAAAAAACAAAACAAAACAAAACAATTCTCACGCTTAGAGACATATTGGATGTTTAGATAGGGGCAATCAGTGTGCTACCTCGATGTGTTGAGAGCTGAGGTACTGAATGCACTTCCCAGGGACTGAGCTGGTGGCAGCTGGGAGCCCAGCACCGCTGCTTTGTTTGTGGCATGTGAAGGGAGCAGCTCACAGCCCTGGGGTGCAGAAAAGAGAGGAAAATAGGATTTACAAAGCTCTGCCGAAAAAGATTTCTCTGGGAAAAAGTGTGAAAATACTACTGCCACTCGATACCGGGGGCAGTGTTTCCCTTGGTCTCGATAGTAACAGAAGGCGTTAGTTCTTTGTTCATATGCTGGGAGTGGTGACTTGGCAGGAGGTACGCCCCTGCTGCATGCAGGTTTGCAGAGGTCAGTGTGCCAAGAGAAGCTTCAGGGTCAGGCAGAGGGCAGTCAGGAGGGGTGGGATGCTCCTGCTGCCTCATGTGCCACTGCAGTGGAGTCCTGCACATGGCTGAGTCAGCAGCTCAGGGAAAAACAAATTTCAGCCAGCTAGAGCATCGTCTGGGAACAGAGATGTATGCTTTGCTGCACAACTAGCCAGCTGAAATGGGTGCGAGCGCTTCTCAAGGAGTAGACACCGGTCTTAACTTCTGCACGTGCCAAAGGAGAAACATCATGTTCTCACACTTCTAAATCTGATATAAGTAACGTCACAACCATGGACCGATCCTGCAGCTGAAAGTCTGAACTGTGGGAAACAACATAAATTTTTCAAATCATCACTGGTGATGTAGTATAGCCATCCAAAAGCACTAGTTAGAAAGAATTTCAAAATTTCCTTGGCTGGAAACAGAATAAATAAGTTGAGTCTGGAGAAGCATTTGGTTCTGGACTTGGTTGGGCCCCACAAACATTTTGTGAAATCACTGCTGAAATTTTAAAAATTGAGGCCCGGGGTAGGTGATACAGATGAATGACCAAGTCCACTGTCTAGAAAGGCTACCAAAGGTATAGCAAATTTACTGAGAATGGTGCTTGACTGTTCAGAAATGTCAGAACTGGTATTTCCCACGCAAGTTTAATTCTGCCCTTTATCCGTGTTTCTGCATGCTATTAATGCTAAAGAGCAGCAGCTGTACTAAGGTGCTATAAATTCCTTTCTCCTTCACCCCAGCAAACCTCTAAAGCTTGGCAAAAGGGACTGCTGGTAGATTGGCTCCTGGCCTTGCTTTGGTGAAGGAAGTGGTCTCTTTGCTGCCCTGACTGGTCCTATGAAGATGATGAAGTGTGGAGGGTAGGAGAAGGTTAACAAAAAAGAAAAAACATCAGAAGAAAAGGTACACCAGTACTTCTTTTTATGAATAATGTTTTAAGTCTCCTGATGATGCTTTGTGGGTGCTTGCTTTGGCTTTCATTTTTCAGTCTATTACCACAAGAGAAGCTTGTATATGAGCCTCAGGTCTCCCTGAGACAGACTCTGCTTACAAAAATGACTGAATATTTTACCTTGTGCTTATGAATATTCTGCTGTTCTGTGTGCACTTTGCTTTGTGGGTACTAGTTAAAATTCTAGTGGGCCACCCTCCCATTAGAATACCTTTAATGTTTTATTGGGATGCCTCCCACCTGAAAATGGTTTAGCACATAAAGGTGCTTTGCTCATTTAAGAAAAAATGAACTGTATTTCTGATGCAAAGGCAAGATTGTTTTGGTAGCCCTCCTGTAGATTGCTCTTTATGCAAATGGTGCCCTGGGAACCAGCAGATGAAAGCACTCCAGGGTGGGATGGTGCTGCAGATGTTTCACCTGCCTGCCTTGGAGAGCTCTGCTGCAGAAAGGGTGAGCAGTGCACAGAACCAGCTCCCCTGTGCTCTGCTGGCTTAACTCTTTTTGGCTGAAAGTTTGGTGTCCACCCTTGGAGAAACTTATTCAAATAAAGAAAGGAATGAGTGGCCAGTGTGCCTGTTTCTGAGCACTTTAAGAAGACAGATATAAACGTTTGAGTTGCAGTCTCAGCTGAAGAGGAACAAAATTAGCAAAATAGGAAAGGGTGATGTGGATGCAAGAAAGAAAGTAGTTGAAATCTGAATAAATAGAAAATGTACACTTATGTAGTTCAGTTGTCCTGAATGACCAGGACGGGGTTTTTTTGCAACCAGAAAAACACATAGGAAAGTTGCTCACTGAAAAGTGTATTTTCTGAACTAGCCTAAACAAAAAAGAAGCTTTACTGCTGATGGGAGGAGAGGGGAGTAATCTGCTTCAGCTGGGTTTGCTCAGTCCTCATTTTAACACAGCTGTTGACTCTCCCCCAGCCCTTCCTGTTTTGTTGTTGTTCTTTTAATTAAAGCATATGGATACTGTCTCACCATATTTTTGGGGTGAAATTACCAGCTCCAGCCCTGCTCCCTGCAGAGCAAAGGCCTTGTTCAGGACCAAGTTTCATGCCTCAATTCAACACTGTTTGTGCTCCAAGGAGATGCCTACAAGGGTTTGACTGAGCGAACTTTGTTTTCTGTGCCAGCACTTCAGGCTGGCAAAAGGAGGAATTTGCGTTTGAATTATCTGCAGCCCCCCCCGGCACAATGGTGTGTGTAGGAAAATCGTGTGGATAGCAGTAACCATGGCATGAGTTTTGTTTGCCGCCCTTACACAACATTTTTCTTGGCCACTGAATCAGCATCCAAACAACTCCCTGTTACTCTCCTTATCAGTGTACCCATGGTGTGCAGGCTCTGTCAAACACCCACTACTTGAGACACAATAGGTACTGCAAGAACTAATGGGACTTTTCTTTGCTGCAGAGGAAATCCTCTTACTTCCCCATAGCAGTGTCTAAAGCCTTTCACTTGACCTCTGTGCGAGGGGTAAGATGTCAACCACATCTCATCAGAACATATTATTCCAAATGGTGTCTGTAAACCAGGCTCCTGCTATTTTGGAATGTCTGCATAATAAACATTTTTCCAGCTACATAATTAAAATGCTATTGCTGCTTCTCTCAAGAACTTAGTTCAGTCTGCTGCAAAAATGGAGTAAGCTTGCCATCCCAGTGCTATGGTACAGATCTGCTATGTTGGCCTAATTTAATCAAAATGCCTGGAAAACAGTATCTGAAGGACAAAAAAAAAAGCCTTTTGCTTTGTGCAAGGGCTGTTACTGGAATCTCTTCAAATACTACTGAAAGAGAGCAGATGTTCACCTCTTACATTTCTCTTCCCCCTCATCCATCCTGAGGAGGAGAGCCCATTTCCTCCACTGATTTAATTAAGGACTGAAAATGCAATTTGAAAGGGAAGAGTGGAACTGAAGATTTATTTTGATATGCAGAAATCTGGAGGTTTTGTCTGTTGTTGGTTTGCTTGTTTTTTTTCTCTCCTTCATGCTTGGATGGGGAAGGCCCTCTGAGAGGTAATGGCTGCTTGGAGCAGTATTTGTCAGATGTATGCTCCACCTTCTATGCTGAAGAACTGATAAGGCAGAAAGGGAATAGGATAGGCTGAGTGTTGCCAATGCGTAAAAGTTTTTGTGCATAGAACGAAAAGACCATCAATCCCAACACTGAACAGGTCTCTACGTTTTCTGCAAGGGACTGCTCAGAAAATTCAGTGGAGAAAGTAAAATGGAGGGGAATACTGCTCATACTTCAAATTCAATTTTAGTGCAAGTACCCATCTTCCACTTGAATCAAATTTTCAGGACAGAAAAGTTTAGGGGAGAAAAAAAGTGGAAATATGGCATATTTTTATTAGTTACCCCAGGAATTAAGAATGGTCAGATCTGGCATGTAGAGGAAAAAATTGTTAGCAGATCACCAAGGAAAATGTCTTCAAATCAGTATATTGAGGCTTTGCTTGGGGTGCCAGACACCACCCACAGCTTAAGATCAGAACTGGGAATGTATGAGACCTCCTGGTTGTCAATAACTAAATGATGCTACTACTGTTGAGCATAGCCAAGAACCAGATTGTTAACATTTTGGAGTTATTTGTTTTGATTGTAGATTTTTTCTTTTCCTTGTTAGACTCGTGACTAGCGGTGCTCCCCAGGGGTCGGTACTGGGCCCAGTCTTGTTCAATATCTTCACTGATGACCTTAATGAGGGGATAGTGTCCACCCTCAGCAAGTATGCCAATGATACAAATCTGGGAGGAATGGCTGACACACCAGAAGGCTGTGCTGCCATTCAGCAAGACCTGGACAGACTGGAGAGCTGGGCAGTAAGAAACCAGATGAGGTTTAACAAAAGCAAGTGTAGAGCCTTGCACCTGGGAAGGAGTAACCACAAGTATCAGTACAGGTTGGGACGTGACCTGTTGGAGAGGAGGTCTTAGGAGAGGGACGTGGGGGTCCTGGTGGACGACAGGCTGGTGATGAGCCAGCAGTGTGCCCTGGTGGCCAAGAAGGCCAATGGCATCCTGGGGTGCATGAAAAGGAGTGTGGCCAGCAGGTCAAGGGAGGTGATCCTCCTGCTCTACTCTGCCCTGGTCAGGCCTCACCTGGAGTATTCTGTCCAGTTCTGGGCTCCCTGGTACAAAAAAGACAGGGTTCTTCTAGAGAGAGTCCAGCAGAGAGCCACAAAGATGATAAAGGTTCTGGAGCATCTCCACTATGAGGAAAGGCTGAGCGACTTGGGTCTGTTCAGCCTTGAGAAAAGAAGACTCAGTGGTGATCTTATTAATGTTTATAAATATCTAAGGTGTGGAAGTCAAAGGGACATGGACAACCTCTTTTCAGCAGTCTATAGGGACAGGACAAGGGGAAATGGCCATAAATTCAGCATAGGAAGTTCTGCACCAACTTCTTCACAGTGAGGGTGATGGAGCACTGGAACAGGCTGCCCAGGGAGGTTGTGGAGTCTCCTTCTCTAGAGATACTCAAGACCTAGCTGAACACCTACCTGTGCAGCCTGCTGTAGGGAGCCTGCTTTGCAGAGGGGTTGGACTAGATGAAATCTAGAGGTCCCTTCCAACCCCTACAATTCTGTGATTCTTGTTAGTCTCACACACACAAGAAATTTCAGGAGCCTTTTTTTGATCTGCTTCCTACAATTATCCTTGCTTGCACTGGCAATGCCTTTTTTCTTGTTACCTGAAAGCCCAGCCTGAACAAGACTTCACATAGAAGATGGTTACAAAAATGACTCCAAAGGTGGCAGTATCCTTTTAGCTGCAAGGAGAGAGGTAATGTCTACACCTTCCTTAGACCTGGCTCAAATATCAGTGATCAGGGAAGCCTGGGGCAGTGTTTCTTATTAGGTTTCTGTAATACAATGCACACCCAGATAAGTAAGACGCTCCTTTTTGTGTCTTGAGAGAAAGGAAGGGGGAAGTGTGGGCTGTCTGGTGGGGTTTCTGTCCTCTCCTTTTCTCAGGCTAGAGGCTAAGAGAAGACTCCGATGACTACAGGGAGGCAGTGACACAAGTTCAACTGTTGTCAAAAGTACTTCTGTAGGCAGTAGTTCTCCCATGTGTGCTATCTTAGAGTAAGTCTCTGAGAAGATCTGTTTATCTATAAAATCCAGCCTTCCACGCATCTTGAAAAGGAACATCAGAGGATTATGCACACTGCTGGAGGCAGGGGTGAGTCCAGGTGGAGATACGTAGAGATTCTGAAGGTCGGGGAAGAGCAACTGCATAGATGCTCACAATCTACTTAGTGAGAATACCCAGAGCACAAACTGCTTAATAAGGAGAGTGAGCATCCTAGAAAGAGGAAAATATAATCTAGAGGAGTAGATTTAACTTGAAATATAGACAACCACACACATTTAAAACAAACAAAAAATAACAGCAGGGGAAGGTGGTGGTAGAGAAGAAAAGACATGGTTTGCATGAAGAAGGCATGGAATTCCCATCAAAAGTCCAAAGTCATGTAGTCTGTGAAGAGGAAGAGACCATGAAGACTTCCAGACCTAACTGAGCATCTCAATAGATAAATAGATCAATGAATGAATAAATAAAAAATAACCTGGCAGAAGGTGAAAAGTTTTCTCTGTAGTGGAGCGATGTCTATTCAGCACAGGGAAGGTACATTGTGCCTGTTGAAAAGTGAAGTACTGAATTGAGTCTTGCTGCAAATTGAGTTGAGACTTGCAAAGGATATTGAAAACAAGCTGTGAGCGATCCTATGGCTGTACAAGTTGAGGGGAGACAAAAGAAGTTAAGTTTCCACTTTGGCCTAAAATTAGGAATGTGCTAATGAAACTTACAATGTGAAATTAGGAAGTACTGGTAGTGTTAAGGAAAATGAGGATACTGTGCAGAAAGAAACAAATAATGAAATAGACACACAATGAAGTTTAATAGAATGAGGTTAAATAAGAGCACTAATAGCAATTTATGCTGCAAGGTACGGGTGAACAAGTTGAAAGGAAGATCAAGATACCTAATGGTTGCCTGTGTAGTACAGTCATGAGAGAAAGAGCATCCTAAATTTGTTGGGGGAGATATTTTTGCTTTTGAGTAGAAACTATTAATATTGTTGTAGAAAGTACTTGTAAAACCTCTTTTGCTTGGTTTTGCATAGGAGTAAATAAGTAAATTCAAGTATTTACAATCAGTAAGACTTTGCTTATAAACAATAATTTTTTTTGACACTTGTAGTGAATAGACTAAGGCTAGGGTTGTAAGCTTCTAACCATATGAGGAGGAAGGCTCTGGGATGACTTTCCAACAGGAGCAGTATGGACAGATCTAGCTTTATGATGGAGCTTAAACATCTGACAGAAGGATATCACATGATGTCACTCCTTGCAGGAACTGGGACCTGTATTTAACAGCCCATTGCCATCTTTTTCTAGGAAATGGATGCAACAGAAGTAGAGGAAAGCCGAATACAGAAGTCAAAGCATAATAATACTATTTAGCAAATGGTAATTCTGATGGTCTCTCAAAGTAAGGGTCCTGTCCAGAGCACAAGAAAAATACAGAAAAAGAGAAAATCGAATTGCTAGATGAGAAATGTGTGCTTAGGAACCAGTCACAGTGGAATAAAAGAGGATTTTCCTGGTATCTGCTCTTTCCTTTTTATTGCCACTTGCAACAGATGTTGCATCTTAGAGCAGCCTCTGCAAGGTGTAGGCTAATGACCTGAAATTGTAATTCTCTTCAATTCCAAATAGATTCGGATTGGACTCTACAAATTTTTTAGGCAGTTGTTCACAGTGCCATCAGTAATGACATGATTTTCACTTGCATGCTGGTATTCATCTATCTGCCATCAGAATCTGTTACTTGTTCTATTTGTCTAAGAGAAATGAGCAATAGCATGTGATTTTCTTTTTGTGACTGGTTACCACAGCAGGTGGTAGAATGAGCCAGTGATACCTGGACACTTTCTGAGCAGCAGCATGAGCACTGGAGGGTGCGAAATCAACACTCTCTGGTTTTTGTTGGTTTACCTAATTTGCAGTGAATTGGCTGAGGTAGCTTTGGCACTTGCCTTTCTGCTTGTGATTATTCAGTCTATCCGTCTCATCATAAAACCAAGGTTTTACGTCAGAAGCAGGCTGGGGATGACAGTCTTCCAAAGGGAAGATTCCAAAGGCAATACATAAGAGATAACCTGTGTTTCTGAAGTAACTGCCTTGATATGCTCTGGTGGATAGTGCTGGGAAAGTGAAAGTACTGTTACTGCCCTTCTGGTTTCTAAAAATGTGCCTTAAAAAGCAGACTGAGTTTGACAGATGGTGCAGTGGAGTTTGAGGTGAGTGTTACCTTCAATTGGATAGTAAAATCTAAGACAGCCTTTGAAATTTTAAAGTTGGATAAGGGTGGCATTAGAAATAAAAGTCAAAGTAAGTGGGGTGTGTTCCACAGCTGTGCTCTTGAGGTTGTTTCTCACCTCTGCTTTCTTTAGTTCTCTATCATGAGAAGTCAGCAAGTACTCCCACTTTTGCTTTTGTATATGAAAAGTCCATCTATGACTGCAGTTATGGGATCATTCTTGTTTTTGTTCTCTGAAAACTGTCCCACAGATCTGATCACCTCATTGCCAACTGTAGGCCCTTATATCTCATCATAACAGAAACATGCCTCCTGCTTTATCACAGTCCTGCTGCCTCCCATGGGTAATGTTATAGTTCTGGCTAGAAGTGCTACCATAGTGCTTGAAAACATCTAGAAGTACTGCAAGGCTTGCTCACTCATAAATAACTTATGTTAGAGTAATTCCTTCTGTCACTGAAACAAAGTCTTCAGCATGTTCATAACAACACTGATGTAAAATCCAGATTACACAGGAAGACGCTGCCTTCTCAGCCTGTCCTTCTCTGTTATCCTAGGGAACTGAAGGATGAGGGCAAAGGGGGATAACCTGGGTAAAGCAAAACAATGATAATGCTAAAGCTTTGTATCTTAAGAAAATATTTACTTGGCTTCTGCTGGCTATGTTTCTCACCCTCAGGTTCATCTTCTGCCTATCAGAATTAGGTGAAATAAGGATTAAAAACTCCTGCTTTGCAACCACTGTTTGGGGTATCGCAGGAATGCTGGACCTCGTTTTATACTTGTAGATTTACACTTGCAGGATACCTAGCCGCAACTCACTCAAGGTCTGGCTAAAACCTCTAGATAAGGTGCGACAGACCTGAGTGCAGTGGTGTGACATGCAGTGTTTCTGTCCTTGAGATGGAGGCAGTGTGGAAATAAGGGAATCTATTCCTTCCCATAACAAGCCCTTCGATGTTCTTCTGGTGTAGCTGCAAGATATTTCCACTTAGAAAATTAAACCTTGCAACTGGGCTGAGATAATAATTTAGAATAACATCAAAATCAAAGTTGCTCGTAGATGTGGCTTTCCACTCAACTGTAGGGACTCTGTGCTCTGGGGCAGCTCCACAGTGCTTCCAGGAGACCCTGCACCTGTTGCCCTGGATGGTTTTGAGATGTGGTGAGGATGGCTAAAGACTGATAAGAGATCACTGAACACACTGGGGCTCCTTCTTCAGCTGGCAGTGTGTTCCCACAATTAAATGTTTCATTAAAAACCTTTTGGCTGAGGAGTGACTGTGTGAAGCTAAATTTACTTTCTGACTTCAGTGAAGTTTCACTTTCTTCCCTGTTTATTATTTTCTCCCTTCAAACAGATACACTCCTTTTTCACAAGTCTAAATTGTGTCTCATCAGCATGGATGGGCAGGTTGCCTGTAAGGTGCGTACCAGCTGTACTGCCGCCTTCTCGCAGTAATTGGACTGGTGAAAATTTGTGGGAGGGTGTGGGGGGGTATTCTGTACCTGCTTTTATGTGGTGTGGTACATTCTTCTTTGATTAAACATTTGGAGAAAAGTTAGGTTGATGCTGGGTGGATCAGTCCTCTGGCTTTGCACAGAGCCAGTCTGTTCAGGCCTGGCAGGTGCCTCCTCTTGATGAAAACCATGAGCCACAGCATATTGTCTAAGCCCTCGAATTCCAGTGACCTGCTTGCTGGTATTTCATAGTGCTTCAGAGATGTAACTTGAGAGAAACTGCAGCCAATTGACTACTGTTCCTTCCCAAACAATGGAACAGCTTCATGTGTAAAGAGGGAAAATTAAATCTGCTGTCTAGCAAAGTGTTCTTTTCTTCTTAGAAGTGAGAAAATTAGAAATCTAGATGTCATGCATGAGATGAACATGAAGACATTTCTGGCAGTTTAGTAAGTGATGGGTTTATTTCCATAAACTATTTTAAATTGCGTGTTAAGCTGCAGTTGTAGTTCAGATGAACTGCAGGGGAATTCAGAAAACTAGAGCAAAATTCAAATAAAACTTGTAATAGGAGATTTTGCTTGAATAATACAGAAAACTGAGTCCACATCAGTGAAATGGTATGAAAATTTTTTTTTCAAAAAAATGAAAACAAATTTTTTTCTTGCTGAAATTGTTGTCTCATTTTCCTAGAGGACATCTGTCGCCTTGAGTAGCTACTATTTCATAGAATCTTTTGAGTTGGAAGGGACCCTAAAATGTCATCTAGTCCAATTCCACTGCATTGAACAGAGATACTTACAGCTAGATCAAGTTGCTCAGAGTCCACCACATCTCTGGGCAGCCTGTTCCAATGCCTTACCACTTCTATTGTTAAAAAAAATAATAATAATAATAAAGAAATTCCTTATATCCAACTTAAATCTCCCCTCACTTAGTTTGAAACCATTTCCCCTTGTCCTGTCACCACAGACCTTGCTAAAGAGTCTTTCCCCTTCTTTCTTATAGCCTCTCTTTATGTACTGAAAGGCCACTATCAGGTCTCCCCAGAGCCTTTTCTTTTCACAGCCCCTGCTCTCTCAGCCTCTCCTTGTAAGAGAATTTTTCCATCCATTGGATCATTTGTGTGGCCCTCCTCTGGATGCACTCCAGCAAGTCTCTCCTGTACTGAGGACTCCACACCTGGACACAGTACTCCAGGTGAGGTCTCACCATCACAGAGGGGCAGGGTCACCTCCCTTGACCTGCTGGCCATGCATCTTTTGATGGAGCCCAGGATACTGTTATCTTTCTGGGCTGTGGCCAGCTTGCCACCTCACAAGGTTCAACTGGGCCCACTGCTCAAGCCTGTATTTAGTGATCTTTAATTTAGCTTTCCTCTGAATTTAGACTGAGATGTTGAAACAAGTCCTACCAAACATGCCCCAATCCTGAGGAGATTGTACCTTTTGGGTTCATGTGTTGTTTTAATTGTGCAAACTTCTGGGTTAAAACACCTAATTTTGTCTCTTGGAAGCTCACAGTTCCCTGAGGTAGTTTCAGGAAGTCCATGGGGGTCTATATCAAGTGGCAGATTATTCATAAAGGTTGAAAACACACAATTTTCTATTCGGGGAGGAAAGAGGTACCAATACAAGATCAATCAGATTTCCCTGTCTAAAAATAGTCAGGTGTAGCCTACTGGCTGTGATGTAACTAAATAATTCAGCAAGAGCAAGAAAGATTTACATTTCTGAAATATCTAATTTTTCCTCTGAATTAAAAAAAAAAAACACTTACATAACACCGGAAGAAGTTGTTGTTATAATTAGCAGGAGAGGCAGATACTTTGCACTTCTCTGCATTGACCCAGAGGAGGAAGACACCTAACTGGGAAGTCTGAAAGGAGGACATTTGAACTGGAGCAGCCACCTTAGTCACTTATACACTAGATAAACTCTCATTTCACTTGTTTTGCTGTGGTGCAGAAGGCCTGCACGTTTCAGCTGTTATGTGATTCATGCTGCAGCCACCAATGAGCTGAAGTTTTTCAGAGATGATGAATTCAGCAGACTTCTGCTCTTTCAAAAGGCTGATACCTGCCTTAGCAGGGAAGGGCAGCCTTACAGCCAGGTGCTCAGCTGTGTGTCTCAGCATGTTGGTCCTACTGTGGACAGTATGAGGGGCCAGCCATGAAGCAGATAAATTGTGTACTCTACTTTGGCTTACTCTGTTTTGTGGTGATCTACCTGTTCCTTTATGTTATAGGAGCTGAGCTTTTTGCTGTTGCTATTGAGGCCTTTATTGGCTAGGCTTGCTTTGGTGCTTAATTCTTTGAGAAAGCCCTGGTGAGTTCCCGAGCCAGAACACAAAGGCCAGGATTTCCTCAGCAAGTTGTCCTCTTCCATGAGGTGATGCTCTCAACAAATCCCACCTTCTATGAGCAGGAATGACAGTAGGTTTGCTTGGAAATGCCTGGATGCTTGGCAGGTACTTTAAGTTCATTTAAAAAAAAGGAATGGTGCTTTTAGCTGCATTATTAGCAGGATGAATATAATTTAAGAGTGTAGGAGAGTGCTTCATTTCCTACCTCTAGCAATAAACTGAAAATAAAATGTAAATGTCAAGTGGCAATGTTGCAGCGTGCTTAGCAACCAGATTCTCAAATGTTATGAAAATGCCAACTGCAGTAAGTCAGGGCTGTGTGCTCATGTGTTTGTGTGCATGTAAATAATCCGCCTCCCCTTTCTAGGGCCTAAGTGTTGGCAGAGGTTATTTTGTTCCTTTCCACTTCTCCATCTGAGTGATAATTAGCTTAATGAGATTAAAAGATAGCAGAGAGCCAACATAACTTTGATAGAGAGGCAGGCCTGAAATCTCCAGATCCAGTAACATGCCTTGATATTAGCCTGGCAATCAAAGCTGTATTAGGCTGGACAGAAATATAACAGACTTGCAGACTCTCCCTGATGCTGAAGTTGCTATGAAGAGTGGCTATCTGATAAGTGTGACATTTATAGAAGGTGCCCTCAGGCATCTGGATAAAGGTCAGCTATGTTTACAGGGGTTTAGATAAAAAACAGTATGTAGAAGAGCAACCTCCCACCTAAGGATGTTTGAGTTCTTAATTTCCATTGGTAAGTCTTGAGAGACAAAGGGAAAGCATTCTTAGGCTTTGGAAACAATTTGTTTGAAACATCATGAGGAAATACGGAAGCTATTCCACATGCTACTCAAGCTGTCATATGAAGTATTAGCATGGGCTCACTGACCACCGTTCCCTTGTTCTAATGTTTTTCCGGTTATACCATATTGCATTTCTTTTGTTTCTCAGATACTTGTTGAGTGCTACCCATTCTTGCACATATGCTCTTAAGGGTTTTTCTTTTTTTTCTTTTTCTGTTAAATCATCTCATCTGTGGCATCATACTTTCTTTGTGTCTGTTTTTTTCACTGAACTACCTCTCCTTTATAAGTACGTTTTAGGCATTAAGTGACCAGGTCTCACTGCTATCTGAAGAGTGATCTCATGAGAACAGAAGCTACTGCTCCTAGTTCTGGAGCACCTGCATTTTAGGAAGCAAAGGGATGCTTTTCCCTCCAGCCACTTCTAACAGCCTGCAAAAACTAAGGGGCTGAGCTACTCCACAAGGAAACTCTTCCCATACCACCAGCAGTGTGTGAGTTTTATTCATGAGCATACAGCTGGGCATGGTGATAGGAAATGGAGAACACTCATAGGGTGTCAACATCGAGAACAGCCCATGAGTTTTCCCTGCTGAAATTCTGGGATAATATTACCTCTGTAATGTGAATTGAGTGCTTGCTCACTGCTGAGCAGCTTCCCAGTATGACCAGCCACTGTTTTGAAAAGCATATAGCCTAAAAGGTGGGTCCTGGATAAGTGAAGAGCCTCATTCAGCTTTCTGTAACTCTTGGATTTGTTAAATTTTCCTCAGCACACTCTCCTTCCTCCTGTATTGGTGTTTCACATGTGTTAGGAAAGATTTTCTTAGGGATGGAATTTATTTTTTCAATAGAAAGAGTATGATTGAATGTAATCTATCACTGTCTGTACCTCCAGTTGGATGCAAGGGAAACTTTCTGCCTTGAAAATGTGGTTATCATCAGTTAATCTAACAGGGAGGCTGAGACCATGAATCTCTAACATCTCTACTAATGTTTCATCTTCTCCGTGCTTGCACTCAAGGGCTTTTCATTCGGTAATGACTAGATCTAGGCAGGAGCTGGATATTTCTTTTTTGTGAGGAATTACAGTGATGCACAACCCTTTTCTTTTTACAAAGTTGATGAGAATTTTTTTTTTTAAATCCTTTTTCTATGTGTGGGGGGACATCTGAAAGCTAACAATAGAAAACAAAAGTGAATTTCTTCTGGCTTTAATGGTTATCTTAAAAAAAAAAAATGAATCTTTGCATTTTTAAAAGCTTGGAAACATTTAGAAGTCTTTTTTTCTGCAATGGCAAATGAAAGAGTTGCACTCTGAAGAGGTAAAAAAGCGCATATGCTGGAAAAATCAAGCAGATGCTTCTTCTAAAGACAGCATTTACATTCCAACATTCTTTCAAAACAAATCTGCCTTTCTCTTTAAAAACAATTTCCATGGAAAAGGCTCCTGCAAAGAAAGTGGCTGATGTCAGGGAGCTCACTTTTTCCACCTGCGCTTTGTTTGCTTAGCTCCTCTGGGGTGCAAAATCCTCCAGAAATACCACGCACGTGGACTGCTACATAACGTATGTGGACATGCTTTTCTGAGTTACTGCCATGAAACCACAGATACAGATTTGGTGGTCTGAATGGCAGTAGCAGAGGCAGCCCTGGGCTGTGCTGTTGAAGCACGAGCAGTGACAGCCGCTATGTCACTACCACTGGAGAAACAGTGTATTGGTTTACTTGCTAGCAGCCAGAGAGGTATTGGTGTATAATGAATGTTGCTACTAAAACTACTGCTTCTTTAGAGGAGAGGTAGGTTTGAGAGTCTAATTAACTTCTTCCACTGAGTTAAAGAAGTGAAAATAATTGTCACCTCCTCTTTAAGTATCTCTGCTGTTTCATATCAAACCATCAGCAACAGAGGACTCTGAAATTCTACTTTCCCAGACTGTGATTTTTGTTTGAACTTCTCATATCAATATAATGACCCAAATCTATGTTAATGTAAGTTGCAATGATCTAAAAATAAGAGTATGTAATTGCATAACAGGATAAATATCCCAGCAAAAGATCTGTTGGTAGCGGATGAAAATTCCTCTCAAGCTGCTGACTTTGGCTGTGTAACTGTAAATCACCATTAGCATGCTTTTAGAGTTTTCTGTGTACAAGGGCTTGTAACTACTCCAGCATACTTATGTGCAATGTTGCAGCACTCTGCTGCCTATGTTAAGAGAATTTTTTTGGCCCTGTTGATACTAATACAAATCCATAGCTACAATGCTGCTACTCCATGATCTTGAGAAAGCTGCACCAGGTGCACAGACCATCTAGTCTTATTCATTGCAATAGCTTAATTTAATACGAATGGGGCATAGATTATGGGGCATAGATTATGGCACACTCCCCACTTTGCTGGAACAACTTGAATCCAAGAAGGAAAAGTGAGCTAAACGGGGAGCTTACAAATATTACCCAGACATCAAAGTTGGGAATAAATGAAAGCATCAGAAAATCTGGACAGCTTATGTAAGAGAAATTCCTGGAGGCCGGAGCACTGCTGCTTTCTGCAGCAATTAGGATAATATTTGCTGGGATGTTTGCTGCTTAATGGCACTTGTACTCCGTTAGCAGAGCCTATGTGCATATCACAAGGAAAACTGCAGTAGGCAAGACCATCATAATAGGTCTGCTTGCTTTCTTCAATCCCAGCAAAGAAATAATGCAAGCTATCCATTTCTCCTTGATGAATTGAAAGCCCTGAGAACATTTTTACATTGTTTGAATGCACTAAATTATAAAAATCACATTAGATGGATGTTTATGAAGCTATATTTTAAAGATTCCTTACTGTCATTTTTTTCCATGCAAAATCTCTGTAATTGTGTATTTCCTTTTTGAATATAGGAAGACTTGTTTAGATTGGGGATTAGATTCAGCATCGCAGCTTAGGGAATTCTTTGAATATGCTTGCTGGCTCACATTTCAGAGCTCTGCTTTTTTGGGGGGTGGTGGGCAGCGGGAGAGATTTGGAGTGAATACAACTGCCACCCGGCTTCTGTGTGTCAATGAGTGAGTTCAGTGAGGTGGTTTTCTGACATTTAATTTCAGCTAGTAATATTTTTACCAAGACCTCTGTTCTCTCTCCATGACTGACAGGTTTTGTCTTAACTATGTAAACTAAAACACTACAGTAAGGAAATTTAGAGAGGAATAATCTCTTAAATTATTCCAAGTACCAGAATTAGCTCTCTTCTCTAGAAGACTATGTGAAAATGCACAGATACTATTTCTTTCAGAGGATTTTTTTTGTCTTATCACAATGTTTTGCACAGAGTACTTAAACTGCCATTTAATCAGTTTTATATACTTTCCTAGGTAGCTTAATAGATTTATGAAGTTCCTAAGGGGATCTAGGTACACTACTATTCATAAAGCTAGAAAAGTTGCAGCAGTTAGACTTAAAAACCTCAATTTAACAATTTAGACTGCAAACATTGTTCTGAAGAGTTTTCTTCTATGTGTATGTGCATGGGAGGAGAGAAAGAAAACACTTTCTGCCCAAATCTCGGTGCAATGCTGCTTGCTATGTACAAGGTGCATGGGCTGCATCTCAGATCTCAAGCGCAATGTCTGGCCCTGTGGCCTTTTTAATGGGTTGAAGTTTGTGTAAAAGGTGCAGTGAACTCAAAACCAGCAATGAACGATTTACAGTAAGAAGTAGTAGCAAGTTACAGTGTTTTCCAATCAGTTTTATCAACTCTTTAGGGGT